>NC_056440.1:63149238-63231738 GCF_018296145.1 Oncorhynchus tshawytscha
TGTTATCCTGTCTCCCTGTAGCGCTGTCTTAGGCGTCTCACAGTATGGACATTGCAATGTATTGCCCTGGCCACATCTGCAGTCCTCATGCCTCCTTGCAGCATGCCTAAGGCACATTCACACAGTTGAGCAGGGACCCTGGGCATCTTTCTTTTGGTGTTTTCAGAGTCAATAGAAAGGCCTTTTTAGTGTCCTAAGTTTTCATAACTGTGATCTTAATTGCCTACCGTCTGTAAGCTGTTAGCGTCTTAACGACTGTTCCACAGGTGCATGTTCATTAATTGTTTATGGTTCATTGAACAAGCATGGGAAACAGTGTTTAAACCCTTTACAATGAAGATCTGTGAAGTTATTTGGATTTTTAACAATTATCTTTGAAAGACAGGGAAAAGGGACGTTTATTTTTTTGCTGAGTTTAAGTGTCAACATACAGTCAGCTACATAATTATTGGAGCCCTTGATAAAGATGAGCAACAAATACGAGGTGCATCCAGCTGCAGATTATGCGTGCTGACACCGCCTGGTCTGGATCGTAAAGCGCATGCGCGTGCTTCTGAGATTATATATTTGCCAACGCCAAACCCAAGCTCTATTTTCATGTCATCTGACCATAGCACTGCCGGGAGTTTGATAAACGCCACTGGCACTTCGAATGGAACCGTCGCTATGGTCAGGTGATGCACACTAGTGGAAGTTTATACAGAAAAGTACCTCATACCTATCGAACAATATGGTGGTGGATCTTTGATGTTATCTGACTATTTTGCTTCCACTGGTCCGGGGGCCCTTGTTAAGGTCAATGAATGGTTTCATGAACTCTACCAAGTACCAGGCCATTTTTGCCAAAAACCTGGTTGCCACTGCCAAGAGGCTGACACGGTTAATTGACCACAAAATCAAACGTTTCAGTCTCCAGACCCCATTGAAACCTGTGGTTTGAATGGAAGAGGGCAGTCCACAAGAGCAGACAAATGATATCAATGATCTGGAAGGATTCTGTATGGAGGATATAAGATCCCTCCCAATATGTTCTACAATCTCATTAAACATTTTAGATAACGGCCCAATATGTTCTACAATCTCATCAAACATTTTAGATAACGGCTCAATATGTTCTACAATCTCATCAAACATTTTAGATAACGGCTCAATATGTTCTACAATCTCCTCAAACATTTTAGATAATGGCTCAATGTGTTCTACAATCTCATCAAACATTTTAGATAACGGCTCAATATGTTCTACAATCTCATCAAACATTTTAGATAATGGCTCAATGTGTTCTACAATCTCATCAAACATTTTAGATAACGGCTCAATATGTTCTACAATCTCATCAAACATTTTAGATAACGGCTCAATGTGTTCTACAATCTCATTAAACATTTTAGATAATGGCTCAATATGTTCTACAATCTCATTAAACATTTTAGATAACGGCTCAATGTGTTCTACAATCTCATCAAACATTTTAGATAACGGCTCAATGTGTTCTACAATCTCATCAAACATTTTAGATAACGGCTCAGTGCCGTTATCCTCACAAGGCGAGGGTGCTAGCGGGAGTGAAAACAGGGGTGACAATAATTTGACAGATCTTTTTGAGATTTTTTTTATTAGTTATTAAATAAAATATATTTCTCTGAGCAATTAATTCATATAAAATAATATAATTTCCCCCCAAAATAGAGCATAGCTCAGTATTTGTATTATTTATTTTACACAGTCTTATTTGCTCATCTTTAACAAGGGTGACAATAATTATGGACTTTGACTGTATATCCAATCTATTCACCGCGTGCTAGAAAACATTTGAAAAAACAAACAATTGTAGCCTCCTTTGTGATTTGAATGTGTTGTTTTTTTGCCATTTTAAGCCCTGGGTAAAGCAAAGCATAGTAAATCTTCCCTTACACGTTTAATCCTTTGATCCAGGGGGAGTTGTGGGTGGGATATCAGCGGGATGTGTGGGGCAGCAGCAGGTGTGAGAGAGAGGAGAGCATCCTCCTCACTTCCTCCTCCATCACTCCATACTTCTATTCCTCCTCCACCCCCTACATTCCATGCACCCCTCCAGCATTCTGCATCACTCCTCTATCACCTCCATCCGTTCTCCATCCTTCCTCCCTCTTCCCCTCCATCCGTTCTCCATCCTTCCTCCCTCTTCCCCTCCATCCCTCCATCCCTCCTCCCTCTTCCCCTCCATCCCACCATCCCTTCTCCCTCTTCCCCTCCATCCCTCCATCCCTCCTCCCTCTTCCCCTCCATCCCCTCCTCCATCCCTACTCCCCTCCCCTCCCCTCCGTCCCTCCATCCTTATCTTCCCCTCTATCCCCTCCATCCCTCCTCCATCCCTCCTCCCTCTTCTCCTCCATCCCTCCTCCCCCATCCCTCCTCCCCTCCATCCTGCCATCCCTTCTCCCTCTATCCCCTCCATCCTCCTCCATCCCTCCTCCCTCTTCTCCTCCATCCCTCCTCCCCCATCCCTCCTCCCTCTTCCCCTCCATCCTCCATCCCTACTCCCTCCTCCCTCCGTCCCTCCATCCTTCCTCTTCCCCTCTATCCCCTCCATCCCTCCTCCATCCCTTCTCCCTCTTCCCCTCCATCCCTCCTCCCTCTTCCCCTCCTCCATCCCTACTCCCTCCTCCCCTCCGTCCCTCCCTCCATCCTTCCTCTTCCCCTCTATCCCCTCCATTCCTCCTCCATCCCTCCTCCCTCTTCCCCTCCACCCCTTCCTCCATCCCTACTCCCTGTTCCCCTCCATCCCTCCTCCATCCCTCGTCCCTCATCCCTCCATCCCTCCTCCCTCTTCCCCTCCATCCCCTCCATCCCTCCTCCATCCCCTCCCTCCTCCATCCCTCCTCCCTGTTCCCCTCTATCCCCTCCATCCCTCCTCCATCCCTCCTCCCTCTTCCCCTCCATCCCCTCCATCCCTCCTCCATCCCTCACCGCTCCCATGGCGGGGCTGATGCGCCAGCCTTGACGCAGAGAGATCCACTGCAGAGAAATGAAGGAGAGGCACAGCTGGGGAACAGAATGGAAGACAACACCTCAGGGAGACGGAACACTGATGCTTAAAAATTACAAACACCCCAAAATGTACAAAACACAGTGTGTAACACAGGTAATTTCACAATAGCGCTAATTTCTGCCAGAATTACACAAAACAAATTTGAGCAATTGTGCTCTTGGTTGTAACAACAACTCAGACAGTGATCAATGAACAAGCTTGGGGGATTGTTGGATACAACACATTATACAATGTGAATTTTAACTCTGTGTCAAAGCACTCAGGGATAAAGGAAAGCAGAAGAAGATGAATTGGAGTGTACAGAGCATTGGTATTACTAGCCACAGACAACACTCTCTCATAGGATGATCTCAAAGGACTCAAAGGAAGGTTGTGACATGGATTCAAATAAAAAATAATACATTACCCAATTATCCAACAATTTCCCATTGTTTCTGTATGTACAGTAACTGAACTGAGCAGATGTAGATCTCACCAGTCCAGTGCACATAGTCATGGCCAGAGGGGTGAGAGTGGACATCTCAGAGCACGTGGCAGGAATGCATCAGTCCGGTGGCCAGGGGGATCACAGTGTGCTTGTCCTCCTTTCTCCTGGCCCATCAATTATCAGGGCATCTTCCATTACCTTTCCCCTCACCATGGATTGATGTGTGTTTAATGGTGGCCAAGGATTGGATTGATGTGTCCAGAACCTTGCCGTTGACTACATTGCAAGGTTCATTGCAGACGAGTTAATCTGCCTGTCTCAAGGCCAGGCCAAGTCACCATTAATATTACGAACAGGGGACAAATCGTAGATAGATAATCTAAATATAAATATAATCACTTTTCTCCCAGGTTACCTGGCTTTTCCCACCAAAACAGGTAGTGTCATTCAAAAAGGATATAAAGCATATAAATAGGCCTATGTCCGGATTTCATTTGAGATTTGATAGAACATTCAAGCCTGATGAACATTTTATGAGGCCAAGCCCAAAAAAGCCAAAATGATTGTATCGTTATCCATTACATAGACTACATGACCAAAAGTATGTGGACACGTGCTCGTCGAACATCTCATTCCAAAATCATGAGCATTAATATGGAGTTGGTCCCCCTTTGCTGCTATAATTTTATTTTTAATTTCACCTTTATTTAACCAGGTAGGCTAGTTGAGAACAAGTTCTCATTTGCAACTGCGACCTGGCCAAGATAAAGCATAGCAGTGTGAACAGACAACACAGAGTTACACATGGAGTAAACAATTAACAAGTCAATAACACAGTAGAAAAAAAGGGGAGTCTATATACATTGTGTGCAAAAGGCATGAGGAGGTAGGCGAATAATTACAATTTTGCAGATTAACACTGGAGTGATAAATGATCAGATGGTCATGTACAGGTAGAGATATTGGTGTGCAAAAGAGCAGAAAAGTAAATAAATAAAAACAGTATGGGGATGAGGTAGATAAAAATGGGTGGGCTATTTACCGATAGACTATGTACAGCTGCAGTGATCGGTTAGCTGCTCAGATAGCAGATGTTTGAAGTTGGTGAGGGAGATAAAAGTCTCCAACTTCAGCGATTTTTGCAATTCGTTCCAGTCACAGGCAGCAGAGAACTGGAGCGAAAGGCGGCCAAATGAGGTGTTGGCTTTAGAGATGATCAGTGAGATACACCTGCTGGAGCGCGTGCTACGGATGGGTGTTGCCATCATGACCAGTGAACTGAGATAAGGCGGAGCTTTACCTAGCATGGACTTGTAGATGACCTGGAGCCAGTGGGTCTGGCGACGAATATGTAGCGAGGGCCAGCCGACTAGAGCATACAAGTCGCAGTGGTGGGTGGTATAAGGTGCTTTAGTGACAAAACGGATGGCACTGTGATAAACTGCATCCAGTTTGCTGAGTAGAGTGTTGGAGGCAATTTTGTAGATGACATCGCCGAAGTCGAGGATCGGTAGGATTGTCAGTTTTACTAGGGTAAGTTTGGCGGCGTGAGTGAAGGAGGCTTTGTTGTGGAATAGAAAGCCGACTCTTGATTTGATTTTCGATTGGAGATATTTGATATGAGTCTGGAAGGAGAGTTTACAGTCTAGCCAGACACCTAGGTACTTATAGATGTCCACATATTCAAGGTCAGAACCATCCAGGGTGGTGATGCTGGTCAGGCGTGCGGGTGCAGGCAGCGAACGGTTGAAAAGCATGCATTTGGTTTTAATAGCCTCCACTCTTCTGGGAAGGCTTTCCACTAGATGTTGGAACACATTCAGACACAAGAGCATTAGTGTGGTTGGGCACTGATGTTGGGCGATTAGGTCTGGCTCACAGTCAGCATTCCAATTCATCCCAGGGGTGTTCGCTGGGGTTGAGGTCAGGACTCGGTGCAGGGATGTCAAGTTCTTCCAACCCGATCTAGACAAACTATTTCTGTATGGACCTCCCTTTGTACACAGGGGCATTGTCCTGCTAAAACAGGAAAAGGTCTTCCCCAAACTGTTGCCACAAAGTTGGAGCACATAATCCAGACCATGAAAAATAGCCCAAGGCCATTATTCATCCTACACCAAACTTTACAGTTGGCACTATGCATTGGGGTAGGCAGCGTTCTCATGGCATCCACCAAACCCAGATTCGTCTGTCAGACTGCCAGATGGTGAAGCGTGATTCATCACTCCAGAGAACGCGTTTCCACTGCTCCAGAGTCCAATGGCGGCGAGTTTTACACCACTTCAGCCGACGCTTGGCATTGCGCATGGTGATCTTAGGCTTGTGTGTGGCTGTTTGGCCATGGAAATCTATTTCAGGAAGCTCCCGACTAACAGTTATTGTGCTGACGTTGCTAAAAGAGGCCGTTTGGAACTAGGTCGTTTGGAACTGGCTAGTGAGTGTTGCAACCGAGGACAGAAATTTTTTACATGCTATGTGCTTCCGCTTCCATTCTGTGAGCTTGTGTGGCTGACCCCTTTGTGGCTGAGCCGTTGTTGCTCCTAGACCTTTCCACTTCACAAAGATGAAAGGAGCAAAATACAGAGAGATCCTTGATGAAAACCTGCTCCAGAGCACTCAGGACCTAAGACTGGGGGCAACGGTTCACCTTCCAACAGGACCACCACCCTAAGCACACAGCCAAGACAATGTCCTTGAGTGGCGCAGGCAGAGCATTGACTTGAACCTGATCGAACATCTCTGGAGAGACCTGAAAATAGTTGTGCAGGGGCGCTTCCCATCCAACCTGACAGAGCTTGAGAAGATCTGCAAAGAAGAACGGGAGAAACTTCACATATACAGGTGTGCCAAGCTTGTAGCGTCAAACCCAAGACACAAGGCTGTAATTGCTGCCAAAGGTGCTTCAACAAAGTACTGAGTAAATGGTCTAAATACTTATGCATCTAACGGCCGTTGGTGGAAGAAGGGGAGGACCAAGGTGCAGCGTGGTACGTGTTCATCTTTATTTATGAATTGAACACTGAATGAAAAACCAGCAAAAGAGAATGACCGAAACAGTTCTGTCTGATACAGAATACAAAAACAGAAAACAACTACCCACCAACACAGGTGGGAACAGGCTACCTAAGTATGGTTCTCAATCAGAGACAATGATCGACAGCTGCCTCTGATTGGGTACCATACCAGGCCAAACACATAGAAATACAACACATAGAACAACACATAGAATGAAAAACATAGAATGCCCACCCCAACTCACGCCCTGACCAAACCAAAATAGAGACATAAAAAAGGAATTAAGGTCAAGACGTGACAATGTGAATGTGATATTTCAGTTTTGTATATTTAATACATTTTCAAAAATGTCTAAAAAAATGTTTTTGCTTTGTCATGATGGGTTATTGTGCGTAGATTGATAAAGGGGGGGGGGGAGAATTTAATCGATTTTAGAATAAGTCTCTAATGTAATAAAATGTGCAAAAGGTCAAGGGGTTTGAACACTTTCCCGAATAGGCTACTGCACATTACACATGACAGAAAAACACAAATCCCATAGAAGTACCTAGTAAAATGCTCTCATGGGTAAAAAAAAAAAATTAAACTCCAGTAGGCGTTTCTTTTTGAGTGTGAACTGTATTACTGTACTGTATTGTATTGTACTGTATGACAAGACCTGGAATTACGAAACCTCATTCAAACCATGATCATTCTGGTGTAGCACATACGACCGACAAAGTTAAAAGTTTAGGCTAGCGAATTTGATTTGAATTTTTAAATACTGTTTAACAGGGCCAATTTGTATAATTAGCAGGCTCACGCATATATATGTTTCATAATATTTCCCCTAATGTTATTAGCATTCTCTCTATTGTTGCTTTATTCTGTCCTCGCTTTCAACAGTTGTCCTTATCTTCATACTTCTGACATACTTGAATAAAATATGAGGAGAATAAGATGCAGACGGCTTTCACTTCTCTTCAAGAAGATTGAATGGTTATGGGTCTGAATAAATAACTGCTATTCCTTCAAAGTACCTTTGAGTTCTATTGGCTGCTTTATTTAGCAATCAGAAAACAAGAGCTTTCGTCCCTCTTCGAATAGTCTATTGGTATAAGAAATTCAACCCCAAACAATGTGCAGAAAGCTATTCTACTATAGCTTTTCCTGCATGGGACTCAAAGAGCTGAAGAGGATCCCAGGTGCATGTGTATTGCGCAAGAGAAAGTGGCTATACATTAGAAGCTTATTATGCATAACCCATCATTCATTAGCTAAATTCAAGGCTAATGCTGCATTGAATTTATTACCTGAAATAGGTAGGCTAGGACATCTATACATACACACAGTATATACATATTGAACAGGATTATCTATTTTGGATGCAAATTGAATGGAATTGCTGGAGCGAAAGACTGTGCGAGAGTGCTCGGGCGTGCACTGATTTAAAGCAATGATATTTTAGTGATAGGCTGTTTTCAAACTCAGCAGCTGCAATTTAAAAATTTTAAAAAGATAATCCTCACAATAAAATAATTGTGTGACCCTGAAAGCCAGATGGTGATGTGCAAATTGGATGTGCATTGGGTCTTTATGTACACTGAACAAAAATATAAACACTTGTAAAGTGTTGACTGGGGCTCCAAGTCTAGGTACAAGAGGTTTCTAAACAGCTTCTACCACCCAAGCCATAAGACTCCTGGACAGATAATCAAATTGATACCCAGACTTTTTTTGTGGTATTTTCTTAAAACTGCATTGTTGGTTACGGGCTTTTATTTCACTCTAAGGTCTACACTTGTTGTATTCGGCGCATGTGACAAATAACATTTGATTTGGTTCCCTATTTCATGAGCTGAAATAAATTATCTCAGAAATGTGTCATATGCACAAAAAAAACATATTTCTCTCAAAATTGGTACCCAAATGTGTTTACATCCCTGAGCATTTCTCCTTTGCCAAGGTAATCCATCCACCTGACAGGTGTGGCATACCAAGAAGCTGATTTAACAGCATGATCATTACACAATTACCTTGTGCCAGGGACAATAACAGGCCACTTTAAGATGATCAGTTTTGTCACACAACCAGTGGTGGGAAAATTGTCATACTTGAGTAAAAGTAAAGATACCTAAAAGTAAAAGTATAAATAATTTCTAATTCTTTATATAAAGCAAACTAGACTGCATCATTTTTTAAATTTTTTTAATTTACGGATTGCCAGAGGCACGCTCCCACACTCAGACATAAAATAATGTGTTTAGTGAGTCTGCCAGATCAGAGGCAGTAGGGATGACCAGAGATGTTCTCTTGATAAGTGTGTGAATTAGACCATTTTCTTGTCCTTCTAAGCATTCAAAATATAACTAGTACTTATGGGTGTCAGGGAAAATGCATGGAGTAAAAAGTGAAGTACAGATACCCTAAAATACAAATTAAGTAGTGCTTTCAAGTATTTTTTCTTAAGCACTTTACACCACTGCACACAACATAATGCCACAGATGTCTCAAGTTTTGAGGGAGCGTGCAATTGGCATGCTGACTGCAGGAATGTCCAGTTGTTGCCAGAGAATTGAATGTTCTTTTCTCTACCATAAGCTGCCTCCAACATCGTTTTACAGAATTTGGCTTCACAACCACAGACTTCGTGTAACCACGCCAGCCCAGGACCTCCATATCCGGCTTCTTTACCTGCGGGATCGTCTGAGAGGGGTGGGGGTGCTGAAGGGTGTTTGTGTCTGTAATAAAGTCCTTTGTGGGTAAAAATTCACTCTGATTAGCTGGGCATGGCTCCCCAGTGGATGGGCCTGGCTGCCAAGAGGGTGGGATTATGCCCTCCCAGGGCCAACTGCGGCTGCACCCAAATAAAAATCTAATCAAAATGTATTGGTCACATACACATGGTTAGCAGATGTTATTGCGAGTGTAGCGAAAGGCTTGTACCTCTAGTTCCGACAGTGCAGCAATATCTAACATATAATCGAACAATTCTACAACAACTACCTAATACACACAAATCTAAGTAAAGGAATGGAATAAGAATATATACATATACAGTGGGGCAAAAAAAGTATTTAGTCAGCCACCAATTGTGCAAGTTCTCCCACTTAAAAAGATGAGAGAGGCCTGTAATTTTCATCATAGATACACTTCAACTATGACAGACAAAATGAAAAAAAATCCAGAAAATCACATTGTAGGATTTTTAATGAATTTATTTGCAAATTATGGTGGAAAATAAGTATTTGGTCACCTACAAACAAGCAAGATTTCTGTAACTTCTTCCTTAAGAGGCTCCTCTGTCCTCCACTCGTTACCTGTATTAAATGGCACCTGTTTGAACTTGTTATCTGTATAAAAGACACCTGTCCACAACCTCAAACAGTCACAATCCAAACTCCACTATGGCCAAGACCAAAGAGCTGTCAAAGGACACCAGAAAGAAAATTGTAGACCTGCACCAGGCTGGGAAGACTGAATCTGCAATTGGTAAGCAACTTGGTTTGTTGAGGAAATCAACTGTGGGAGCAATTATTAGGAAATGGAAGACATACAAGACCACTGATAATCTCCCTCGATCTGGGGCTCCACGCAAGATCTCACCCCGTAGGGTCAAAATGATCACAAGAACGGTGAGCAAAAATCCAAGAACCACACTGGGGAACTAGTGAATGACCTGCAGAGAACTGGGACCAAAGTAACAAAGCCTACCATCAGTAACACACTACGCCGCCAGGGACTCAAATCCTGCAGTGCCAGACGTGTCCCCCTGCTTAAGCCAGTACTTGTCCAGGCCCGTCTGAAGTTTGCTAGAGAGCATTTGGATGATCCAGAAGAAGATTGGGAGAATGTCATATGGTCAGATGAAACCAAAATATAACTTTTTGGTAAAAACTCAACTCGTCGTGTTTGGAGGACAAAGAATGCTGAGTTGCATCCAAAGAACACCATACCTACTGTGAAGCATGGGTGTGGAAACATCATGCTTTGGGGCTGTTTTTCTGCAAAGGGACCAGAACGACTGATCCGTGTAAAGGAAAGAATGAATGGGGCCATGTATCGTGAGATTTTGAGTGAAAACCTGCTTCCATCAGCAAGGGCATTGAAGATGAAACATGGCTGGGTCTTTCAGCATGACAATGATCCCAAACACACCGACCGGGCAACGAAGGAGTGGCTTCGTAAGAAGCATTTCAAGGTCCTGGAGTGGCCTAGCCAGACTCCAGATCTCAACCCCATAGAAAATCTTTGGAGGGATTTGAAAGTCCGTGTTGCCCAGCAACAACCCCAAAACATCACTGCTCTAGAGGAGATATGCATGGAGGAATGGGCCAAAATACCAGCAACAGTGTGTGAAAACCTTGCGAAGACTTACAGAAAATGTTTGACCTCTGTCATTGCCAACAAAGGGTATATAACAAAGTATTGAGATAAACTTTTGTATGTGTTTCCTCCAGCATCTTCACAAGGTCCTTTGCTGTTGTTCTGGGATTGATTTGTACCTTTCGCAAAACAAAGTACGTTCATCTCTAGGAGACAGAACGCGTCTCCTTCCTGAGCGGTATGACGGCTGCTACATCCCATGGAATTATGCTTGCGTATTATTGTTTGTACAGATGCACGTGGTACCTTCAGGCATTTGGAAATTACTCCAAAGGATGAACCAGATCTGTGGAGGTCATGGCTGATTTCTTTTGATTTTCCCATGATGTCAAGCAAATTGGTAGGTCTTGAAATACATCCAAAGATACACCTCCTATTGATTCAAATGATGTCAATTAGCCTATCAAAAGCTTCTAAAGCCAGGACATCTTTTTTCTGGAATTTTCCAATCTGTTTAAAGGCACAGTCAACTTAGTGTATGTAAACTTCTGACCCACTGTAATTGTGGTACAGTGAATTTTAAGTGAAATAATCTGTCTGTAGACAATTGTTGGAAAAATGACTTGTGTCATGCACAAAGTAGATGTCCTAACCTACTTGCCAAAAGTATAGTTTGTTAACAAGAAATTTGTGGAGTTGTTGTAAAACAAGTTTTAATGACTTCAACATAAGTGCATGTAAACCTCCGACTTTAACTGTACATATGAGTAATGAGTATGAGTAATGCAAGATATGTAATCATTATTAAAGTTGCATTATTAAAGTGAGTAGTGATCCATTTATTTAAGTGGCCAATGATTTCAAGTCTGCATGTAGGCAGCAGACTCTCTGTATTAGTGCTGGCTATTATACAGTCTGATGACCTTGAGATGGAAGCTGTTTTTCAGTCTCTCGGGCCGAGCTTTGATGCAGCTGTACTGACCTCGCCTTCTGGATGGTAGCGGTTGTGAACAGGCAGTAGCTCTGGTGTCCTTGAGGATATTTTTGGCCTTCCTGTGACATCGGGTGCTGTAGGTGTCCTGGAGGGCAGGTAGTTTGCCCCCGGTCATGCGTTGTGCAGATCGCACCTCCCTCTGAAGATCCCTGCGGTTGTGGGCGATGCAGTTGCCGTACATGGCGGTGATGCAGCTTGACAGGATGCTCTCAATTGTGCATCTGTACAAGTTTGTGAGCATTTTAGGTGACAAGTCAAATTTCTTCAGCCTCCTGAGGTTGAAAAGGCACTGTTGCGCCTTCTTCACCACTCTGTCTGTGTGGGTGGACCATTTCAGTTTGTCTGTGACGTGTACGACGAGGAACTTAAAACGTTCCACCTTCTTCACTGCTGTCCCGTCGAAGTGGATATCAGGGTGCTCCTTCTGCTGTTTATTGAAGTCCACGATCATCTCATTTGAGGTTGTTTTACTGAAACCACTCTCTGAGTGCCCTCACCCCTGCCCAGTCATGTGAAATCCATAGATCATTTTTTTCAATTGACTGATTCAAAAATTTTACATGAACTGTAAGTCTTAAAAATTCTTGCATGTTGCATTTCTATTTTGGTTCAGTATATTACTCTAGCATGGGCTATGCTGCAGTAAATGTAGGCCTACCTGTCACAAGAAAAAAAGTGACCGTGATGAGATGATAGGTCTACATACATTGTGAAGTGTGCTCCATACTGAGATGGACTGTCTGTCCCTGAGCATTGTTGATTCATCATGCAGAGAGCAGAGAGAAGGCCGTAGAGAAGGTAGATTTAGACACCACATACGCAGTTCCATTTCACATCCTGCTGTTAATTTATCGGTTTCTCGCAGTTATTTATCCCAGGAAAAGGGAGTGGTTTTGGGCGGTAAATCTTGGTAAATCTCAGTAACCCGGTTCCCGCCATTCAATGCTAGCAGTGATACAGACGGCATGCAAATGACCCATCTATAAAGGATTCTAATGCCCTGACAGTGTTGAGGAGCGGATATGACAAGATGTGTTTTTACTTTGGGGTTCAAAGTACAAGTACAACCATATCCAATCTGACTCCACACATCAATGGCTGTTGTTCAGTCATCTCTGCATGATAAACACAGACCTGCAGCATTGTTAACAGTTGGATTCCAGGGTTGTTCCACAAAATAAGTGCCTTTTGCATCCCTTTGATATTTTAAGTATTAATTAATTGTGCACCAATATTGACTTTTAAAAGTCTGTTATATTCAATGAAGTGCCCTTTAATATTGACCACATAGAGAATTCAATAAATGCCAAAATTCAGTATTCTGTGACTTCCAAGGAAGATTTTGACCCACTCGACCCCCCCCTAATTCCCAAGGTTTTCATCATCATTAAAAATATCTATTTATTTGGTTGCTTTGACAAAGTCATTTCTGAGAATTAGTATTTATTTTATGTGATAAGTGATTCATTTACATCTGTAATTTTAAGGGCCAAAACAACAACCTGTCCCTTTTTTGGGTCAACCCTGTTACTGTCACGTTCTGACCTTTATTTTGTTTTGTCATTATTTAGTATGGTCAGGGTGTGAGTTGGGGTGGGCAGTCTATGTTTGTTTTTCTATGATTTGGGGATTTCTATGTTTCGGCCTAGTATGGTTCTCAATCAGAGGCAGGTGTCATTAGTTGTCTCTGATTGAGAATCATACTTAGGTAGCCTGGGTTGCACTGTTTGTTTGTGGGTGATTGTCTATGTTGATTGCTTGTTTCAGCGCAGTTCGCATTAGCTTCACGGTTGTTATTTCGTTTATTGTTTTTTTGTATAGGGTTTCAGTGTTTCAGTGTTTTCTTTATTAAAATTAATGATGAACACATACCACGCTGCATTTTGGTCCTCCGATCCATCTCGCCTCTCCTCTTCAGATGAAGAGGAGGACGACCGTGACAGTTACGTGAACCGAACTCTCATTTTATTATGGTGAAACTATTCCTTTAAATATTTAAAAAAAAATAATGATTGAACATCTAATAGTCAAATCATAGTATTATAGCAGGTGAGATGGTTCTACTCTTTTTTTGACATTATTCTGGTATTTTGTGGTGTAAAACTGAGTTGGCCAACATACAAACCCTGTTACCCATAGATACACAGGATAGAAATGCTTTAGCAATTTCATTTTTTTGTGAAGCTTGCTTTCAATTGCCCCTCCCTGTACACAACAAGCTTCCATTTGTTTCCCCTTATCACAAGATTTATGGCTGATTTAAGATGAAATCGTTAACCCTGTCACAAGGCTGATTTAAGATGAAATCGTTAACCCTGTCACAAGGCTGATTTAAGATTAAATCGTCAACCCTGTTACATTCAACCCTGTTACTTTATTTGGAACTTAATAGGCAATTACTATAGTATTTGTATAGTACCCTCTTGAGATGGGTAAATGTGTGCCCTTTACGACAAAATGTTGAAATTAGGTGAAATCAAAACAAAACAAAAATCACCAAGTTACACACCTCAAAAGGCACCTAATATGTGGAGTGACCCACTATCATATCTAAAGAGTTATTGTATCTCGTTAATCCACTTTAATGGAAGCTTGACTAGGATTCACCACCAAAGGCTTTAGCTAAAGGAAAAACATGGCAATAATAAACTAGCAACAAAGCACCCCACCTAAGATCCTTCACTGAATAACGCTAATAATGAATTCTCGTTGGCTGAAAGGAGTCCCATCACCATAACAAGACACTAAAAGGTCCTTCTGATTCTGTGGCCTGGTGTCAGAATCAGGAGCTTATGTCATTTTGTGTCGTGGGTGAGTGCAATATAGTCATCTCTTTCCTCCATTGGTGTTAGCTGCTAGACAGAACCTCAGACATGACCACTTGAGCAACCTTTGGATATCAACCCCAAATTGTTCTACCTGGGTGGGAACCCTTTTTATTGCACCTAACATGACGTGGACATTTCCCACAACTTTTTCTGCTTCTGTGTTACTATTCTTGAATGTGTATTATCATCTGGTGAATCATGCCTATGCTTACGGAAAATGAAGGGAATGCCTAATATTTCATTCTAACACAGGCACAGTACAGGTTCAGGAGAGGCAGAAGATTGTGGAGAAGATCTGTGGAGTGAACGACCTTGGTAATTCGAGAGATCTGCAGCCTCAGTGTCATAAAGGACCAAATGTCATCCACAAGGTCTGTAAAGAGTTCTTGATGCATACATTTAGGTATCCTAAGCCACCTCCCTCTATCCTTCTCAAATAAATTAGCATAATAAAACAAAATACATGTTATTTTCCTGTCTTAGAAACAGGTTTTTCTTTTTTCTTTGGTGAACTTTGTTTCAGCTATAGAATTCTCTCATTCTTTTGACAGAACACATGCGGATTTCAGGCATTAAAGTGTCAGTAGTCCTAATGTCACATTTGGAACTATCAGTATCATATTTTAGGAAGAACTTTTAAGCGTTTCAATATTAAATTGATCTATCCACAACTTTTACAGCAATGCTCAGTGAGCACTCATTTCACTATTATTCATCAACAAAATCTAACTTCTGTGGTAAGTATGCTTATGCCCCAACTAAAGCACACTATTGCTCCTTCCAGAGAGCAATTTGCTCGCAAAATAATGCATCTTCACCACCCACCACACGGAAGGATGTTTTAATTAATTAATTAATTAGCAAATTATGCCTCAAAGGAAGTGGTCAAACACTATCTAGATTTGTTACATTTCCCACTGATCTCAAATAGTTTTTGATATGACATACAGTAGCAAAATGTCAGGAGATATTTTGTGTGAAATGTACACTTATAACGGTTATGAGTGACGATTATAAATGAAGCCCCGGGATGAACACAACGACTACAAGCCCATTCGGATCCAGTTCAACTTGGCTTCACCCTCTCTTCATCCACTCCTTGGTTTCTGGCTGGGAGGGGGAGATGACTCCCTACGACACACTCAGTTCCCTCTCCCAATGGGGGGTAGCACTTCTCTCACTTTCCAACATGCACTCTGGTCTTACCTCAAACATACTTCTCTGAACAAGATATCTCTCTGTGAACAGCCACTACGATACATGTTTATTCCACTAGTATTCTCCATGCTTAACATAATGCTCATATTACACATAAGAATACAGTATTTGTGATTTGTTATAGGGGGTATTTTAAGTGAAGTGTTGCTACAATGATATATGACAAATAGTATGATGGGAGTACAAATCGCCTGAGAGCTGAGAGGCTTCACTATATGGGTGAATCACTGATGGAAGAAAGGCTTCTAGCCGTTGCTTTGTAATTGTCTCCGCCACATTTACATGTTCAAAAAAGGAAACCTTTAGTGAGGCACCGGCTAGAATCTCTCCCATGAGTCAGAATGCCATTACATATTCATGGCTTTCTACGTGGAAAAAGCCATTTGAGTTCGAGGTGCCAGGGAGAGGTGAGCGAAGGCATGGATTAACAGAGGTGGCAGGGTTGATGAATACAAACATTTAGGCGATTATGTTTCTGATTGGAATTATGCTTGGCGGGCAGATTTATTCAAAGCATGGAGGACGATTTGATTCTCATCCCTCCTGTCATCTCAAAAAGAGTTTTGACATGCAGTGTATGCTGCTGGCTCCCGTTGGGATGTGATGGCATTCAGTTTTAAATGACCTTAAGAGTGATATAGAAGATAAGACTGAAAGTGAAACAGGCAATAAATGAGGTTATTCAATGGCAACACAATATTTCTATTGAATACGGAATTGAAAGACTGCACCAGTTTGAACCCTGACATACTGTGATGCAATGGCAGTCTTCGTTAAATGCAGTCAAAACAGCTTTTGAAGGCACGCACAGCTACACACACAGGAAACACTTCCTTAGAGGATAATTTATGTTCTTAATACAGGACATTGATCTCTAGCTTATTTGATGTTCTCTGTTTAAAGAATGAGCTTCGTCGTTTACCTTTTGACCCGTTCCTCTTTCAGGACCGGATGCAACCGCCAGAGCTCTCTGATACAAGGCAATGAATGGTCCTCTGAGGATCCCTTGTTAAGCTAAAGCCGAATAATCAAACTGACCTACAGTACAACAGTGTGTGATTGCTTGTTCGTCTAAGACCACAGTCATGTCAAAGGCATTGTTACAATCCACACACACTAAACATCAAACGTAACCTCAAAAAATGAAGGCAATATATTGTTATTTATGGAAGATAATGAAAAGAAAAAAATGCAAACTATCCACTAGCTGTTTTCAATGTCAACGTGTTTGGCTCTTATTGATCTTGGTTACAACCACAACAACCCCTATTTTTTTCACCATGGCAACCTTTTCTCAGAGCACAGATAGACAATAGAGCTAAAGTTAAGGACGTGCACAATAATAGCTCTAGTTGATTCCACGGCTCCAGAGCCAAAAGTCAACATGTCATGACAACAACAAAGTGAACAAATAGACAAACTCATGAATAAATGCAAACAAGTTTAAATATGCACATAAATCAGTCTGTCCATGGTTTTCTGATGACAACTAGTGCAAAGTTTACAGAGCTGTGCCCCCGTGCAGCCGAAGTGGGGTGGGCAGCCCCCTGCTGGCCCTGGAGAAGACACCACCACCACCACCACCTCAGACCTCCATTTACAATCAAAATACAGTTTAGCCACCACAGTTCCACTCCCCTTCCTTTGTGTTTTGCCACTAAAGGATCTTCTATATTCCGACTGCAGTACAGTGCTGTGTCAAAGTGTACAGCGTGTCTGGTAGACTGACAGGCCTGTTTATATGCAGAACTCTACATAACCATCCGTCACCTGGGGAGCAGCAGGGCCTCCCGGCCTGAATGATAAAGTTCACATTTGCTAAAGTAGACTGAGATGAACAAACGGGTCTATATCAAAATGAGTCTCAACATGCCAAGATTTGTTACACAAACATTACAGTTCTGGTCACTTAGGGTGATCAGTGGTATTTCCAGCCAGCCAGTCATAGGCCTACACCTACCCACCATACATACAGTTAAAGTCGGAAGTTCACATGCACTTAGGTTGGAGTCATTAAAACTCGTTTTTCAACCACTCCACACATTTCTTGTTAACAAACTATAGTTTTGGCAAGTAGGTTAGGACATCTACTTTGTGCACGACACAAGTCATTTTTCAAACAATTGTCTACAGACAGATTATTTCACTTAAAATTCACTGTATCACAATTACAGTGGGTCAGAAGTTTACATACACTAAGTTGACTGTGCCTTTAAACAGCTTGGACATTTCCAGAAAATTAAGTCATGGCTTCAGAATCTTCTGATACGCTAATTGACATAATTTGAGTCAATTGGAGGTGTACCTGTGGATGTATTTCAAGGCCTACCTTCAAACTCAGTGCCTCTTTGCTTGACATCATGAGAAATTAAAAAGAAATCAGCCAAGAGCTCAGAAAGAAAAGTAGAACTCCACAAGTCTGGTTCATCCTTGGGAGCAATTTCCAAATGCCTGAAGGTACCACACTCGTCTGTACAAACAATAGTATGCAAGTATAAACACCATGGGACCACGCAGCCGTCATACCGCTCAGGAAGGAGACGTGTTCTGTCTCCTAGAGATGAATGTACTTTGGTGCGAAAAGTGCAAATCAATCCCAGAACAACAGCAAAGGACCTTGTGAAGATGCTGGAGGAAACAGGTACAAAAGTATCTATATCCACAAGCCACTGCTCCAAATCCGCCATAAAAAAGCCAGACTATGGTTTGCAACTGCACCTGGGGACAAAGATCGTACTTTTTGGTGAAATGTCCTCTAGTCTGCTGAAACAAAAAATAGAACTGTTTGGCCATAATGACCATCGATATGTTTGGAGGAGAAAAGGGGAGGCTTGCAAGCCAAAGAACACCATCTCAACCGTGAAGCACGGAGGTGACAGCATCATGTTGTGGGGGTGCTTTGCTGCAGGAGGGACTGGTGCACATTACAAAACAGATGGCATCATGAGGGAGGAAAATGATGTGGATATATTGAAGCAACATCTCAAGGCATCAGTCAGGAAATTAAAGATTGGTCGTAAATGGGTCTTCCAAATGGACAATGACCCCAAGCATACTTCCAAAGTTGTGGCAAAATGGCTTAAGGACAACAAAGTCAAGGTATTGGAGTGGCCATCACAAAGCCCTGACCTCAATCCTATAGAACATTTGTGGGCAGAACTGAAAAAGTGTGTGCGAGCAAGGAGGCCTATAAACCTGACTCAGTTACACCAGCTCTGTCAGGAGGAATGGGCAAAAATTCATCCAATTTATTGTGGAAAGCTTGTGGATGGCTACCTGAAATGTTTGACCCAAGTTAAACAATTTAAAGGCAATACTACAAAATACTAATTGAGTGTATGTAAACTTCTGACCCACTGGGAATGTGATGAAAACAATGAAAGCTGAAATAAATCATTCTCTCTACTATTATTCTGACCTTTACTGGCCCAACACTCTCAAACAACATTTACATTACTCTTAGATTATCCTTAGAATAAATTGAATTCATAGAATACAAATCATTCTCTCTACTATTATTCTGACATTTCACATTCTTAAAATAAAGTGGTGATCCTAACTGACCTAAAACAGGGAATTTGTACTAGGATTAAATGTCAGGAAATCTGAAAAACTGAGTTTAAATGTATTTAGCTAAGGTGTATGTAAACTTGTGACTTCAACTGTACGTATTAGACAACAAACAAGTCTTCACCAAGGCATGATTATTTACACATGCTCATTAGTAGTTGTTGAATTGTAAACAATATGTAATTGCTTTGATCCTACTGTTATAGTTGAGCCTATAATTGTTTGCAATGAATCTTCCATTTCAAGTGCTTTTTGATGATCTCATCAGCAATGCAGAATTAATATTATCTGAGTGTTCTCCTCAATCTAAGTAGAGGTGTGATAGTGGATAACTGACAGGTTGTACCTTCATCTCAGGTAATGTGATGCAACGTGTGAACAGGAGAGGCAGGTAATGACTAACACAATGTAAAGTGTCCCCTGTTTGAAATACATAATTCTCCAAGTGCATAAGAAAAATATTGCCTGGTTGCTCTCCCTCCTGCTGGCAGGGAGCCTAGTTACCACTTTCTCAAATAATTCTGTTAGTTACCATTTTCACTGGCATGACAGTCTTTAAGTTCTCCAGCACTGGATACAGAGACCCGTGTCCTTCATGGTTGTCAGCCCTCCCTCACACATCGATCTGGCCTGCTTTAAGTGCATTAGACCTCCGTGTTTCAAAGACACCATCCTTAGGTCTGATCCCCTTAGTGCTGCTTTGACTGTCTAATGTGTGTGTTGTACTGCAGTTTGGATGTACTCTACTGTAGCTAGGCCTGGATACCAGAGATCACCTTCCTTGTCTGAAACTATAATGCTTACGTTACATTTTCATTCTAGTCATTTAGCAGACACTCTTATCCAGAGTGACTTACAGGAGCAATTAAGGTTAAGTGCATTGCTCAAGGGCACATCAACATATATTTCACGTGCCAGGCTCTGGGATTCGAACCAGCAACCTTTCGATTACTGGCCCATCACTCTCAACCGACATTTACATTACTCTTAGATTATCCTTAGAATAAATTGAATTCATAGAATACAGTAGTTGCTGTCATAATAGTTTATTTCCTTTTCTTAAAGATGACTGAGCTAATGAGATCATTTAGGTTGTTTGCCCTCTGAGCAGGCTTTGATACAGTGCAAATTATTTTAATTTGACTAAGGCCATCCTGGAGGACAGCTCTCCCCTTGCCTGGCTGATCGGTGAAGTGCTCTTTAATTGGTTTAAACTTTGCTCTGGCTACCTTGGGATCCACACACTTAATTTCAGCAAAAGGTCAATATCAATAAATCCAATGCTGAGAGAGGGAGAGATGGAGAGGGGAGAGAGGCAGTCTCTGCAGTCTCTTCCCTTTACCTGACCACTACGAGGGTAGAGAGCTACAGAGCTGACCCTGGCCACCACCACACACCAACAGGGGTCTGGGAAGAAGATTAGAATTTCAAGCTCTGTCGGTCCACCCTCTTGTCAGCTGTTTATTGCCTATGACCTCGGCAAGATGAGGTCAGATTTTCATATTATAGGAAACCAACTCCTTTGGCACAATTGGTAGCAATATATTCATCAGGGCACAATAAAATGGACAGAAAGGCAATGGGAGAGAGGAGAACAGGATGTGGACAGGGGGAGGTAAAGATATGGGACAGGTGGTCAGTTTAAAGGTGCAAAGCAAAAGAGACTATACAAAAGATTGTTTGCACTATGGAATAGATGAGAATGAACAGAGAGTGATATGAAATGCAATCTACTTTGGAAGGCCTTTCTCATTGTATCAGACCCCCTTTCATGTTTCGGCACTAGGCTATCCGAGCTCTAGAGGAAGCTAGCAGCGGGGATCCAAGGCCAGAGGAGGGGTGAGGGAGGAGAGAGCCTGCAGCACTCCAGGCCCCCAGGGAAAGTTCCATGGCTCCTTGCTCCCCCCTCAGGATTTAATTCACCCAAATAGAGAGATGAACAGCCTCGCTGATTACATGTCTAATGCTTTCTGCACCTCATCGCTCTCTAAAACCCAAGAGGGTGTCAAGTGTCAGTTTTCAGCGGGTTGGACAGAGTCAGGCGCAGGACACAGAACTGGAGTAAAAACGTACTTTACCTGAATAAATCCCAAACGAATTCCATACAGTGAAAAATATTACAGCTCGACACAAAAGAGTGACCACTTAACAAAGAACAAACACGCACAAAACCATGTGGGAATCAGAGGGTTAAATAGGGAATAAATTATAAGGTAATGGAAACCAGGTGTGTACAATAAAGACAAAACAAATGGAAAAAGAAAAGTAGATCGGTGGCGGCTAGAAAGCCGTTGACGTCAACGCCGCCCAAACAAGGAGAGGCACCAACTTCGGAGGAAGTCGTGACAGAGGGACACACACAAACACACAAACACACACACACTACTCATATAGCCAACAAACCCCCCTTACAAAAAACATGTGAAAAAACATGTGAAAAGAACAAGTGAAAAATCACATTTATAAAAATTCACAAGTCAAATACGTGTGACACACACTACCATTCAAAAGTTTGGGGTCACTTAGAAATGTCCTTGTTTTTGAAAGAAAAACACATTTTTTTGTCCATTAAAATAACGTCAAATTGATCAGAAAGTGTAGACAGTGTAGACATTATTAATGTTGTAAAATACTTTTGTAGCTGGAAACAGCTGATTTTTAATGGAATATCTACATAGGCGTACAGAGGCCCATTTTCAGAAACCATCACTCCTGTGTTCCAATGTTGTTCAACGTTTTGTTAGCTAATCCAAGTTCATTATTTTAAAAGGCCAATTGATCATTAGAAAACACTTTTGCAATTATGTTAGCACAGCTGAAAACGGTTGTCCTGATTAAAGAAGCAATACAACTGGCCTTCTTTAGACTAGTTGAGTATCTGGAGCATCAGCGTTTGTGGGTTCGATTACAGGCTCAAAATGGCCAGAAACAAAGACCTTTCTTCTGAAACTCGTCAGTCTATTCTTGTTCTGAGAAATGAAGGCTATTCCTTGCGAGAAACTGTCAAGAAACTGAAGATATCGTACAACGCTGTGTACTACTCCCATCACAGAACAGCGCAAACTGTCTCTAACCAGAATAGAAAGAGGAGTGGGAGACCCCGGTGCACAACTGAGCAAGAGCACAAGTACATTAGTGTCTAGTTTGAGAAACAGACGCCTCACAAGTCCTCAACTGGCAGCTTCATTAAATAGTACCAGCAAAACACCAGTCTCAACATCAACAGTGAAGAGGCGACTCCGGGATGCTGGTCTTCTAGGCAGAGTTCCTCTATCCAGTATCTGTGTTCTTTTGCAGCATCTTAATCTTTTCTTTTGATTGACCAGTCTGAAATGTGGCTTTTTCTTTGCAACTCTGCCTAGAAGGCCAGCATCCCGGAGTCGCCTCTTCCCTGTTGATGTACAGACTGGTGTTTTGCGAGTACTATTTAATGAACCATCTGCCTCCTGTGTCTGCATCTTGGTCTTGCCCTGTGTCGTTATAGTATGAACTGGCCATGACTGACCCAGCAGACTGTCTCCCCGCAACGCTGTCTCCCTGCAGAGAGCCACCATTGTAAAACATGAGGAGCTACGTCAGAGCCTTACGGAAGGTCTCCATACGCTGTCGGGATGCCATGGCCAGGTTTTCAAGACATACTAGTTTCCCCTGGTGAAGATTTTGTACAACCCTGGCTTCCCGAGAACCCCGTCTAATCCACCATTTTCCTTCGAGCTTTGGAGGATTTTATAACGCTAATGTCTGGTAAAGTGCTCTCCTGGGCTATGGCGGTTTGGGAGCAACAATCCACCATTTTCCTTCGTTTGGAGGATTTCATGACGGAGGTGAGGAAGGTATTCGATTCTCCGGTGTCCGTGAGAGAGAAAGCAACTTCAATTATGTTAAAAACCCTGTACTGTGGCAGACTACGCAGTAGACTTTTGCACGTTGGCCGCCGAGAGTGCCTGGAACCCGGAGTCTCTGTTCGATACCTTTCTTCATGGACTATCCGAGGAGATTAAAGACGAGCTCGCAGCTTGGGAGTTACCCCTGGACCTCGACTCTCTCATAGCCTTAACAGTAAGGATCGATGGACGTCTACGGGAGCGCAGGAGGGAGATGAGGTCTGATTTTGGCCCCACTCATTCATCCACGGCTGCTTGCTTGCCCCGAAGAACTCCGGAAGTCCCCGAAGGCAACTAATTCTCTACAGTGCCTATGCAATGGGGCAGAGCTAGGCTGTCGCCTCAGGAACGAATACAGAGGCTTAACTCCAACAGTTGCATGTATTGTGGTGCTAAGGACATTACAAATCCGCCTTTCCATTAAAAGACCAGACTCATCAACTAGGTAAGAGTACTATGGTGGGTCATACTGGGAGTTTTCTAACTCCATTTACTCATACTCTCTTCCATGTCATTCTGCTGTGGGGTGACAGGTCTAAATCTCTCCGAGTGCTCATTGACTCTGGAGCTGATGAGAGTTTTATGGACGCTACTCTAGTATTGGAGCTTGATATCTCCATATCTCCAACTCGTCTCCATTCCCATGGATGCCAGAGCACTGGATGGACTCACCATAGGCATAGCATTGTGCCCATTAACCTTTTATAACTAGGGAGCAGTATTTTCATTTTTGGATAAAAAACGTTCCCGTTTGAAACGGGATATTTTGTCACAACAAGATGCTCGACTATGCATAGAATTGACAGCTTTGGATAGAAAACACTCTGACGTTTCCAAAACTGCAAAGATATTGTCTGTGAGTACAACAGAACTGATGATACAGGTGAAACCCAGATAAAAATCCAATCAGGAAGTGCCGCATTTTTTGAAACCGCCTCATGCCAATGACTCCTTATATGGCTGTGAATGAGCTACGAATGAGCTTACGTTTTCTTCGTATTCCCCAAGGTGTCTACAGCATTGTGACGTCTTTTTACGCATTTATGTTGAAGAATAGCCGTAAGGGACCACATTTAGCAAGTGGTCACATGATGGCTCCGGCAGAAAATCTTGCGTAAAGTACACAAGTAGCCATTTTTCCAATCGCTTCTTATGAGAAACCAATTGTCCCGACGGATATATTATCGAATATATATGTGAAAAACACCTTGAGGATTGATTCTAAACAACATTTGCCATGTTTCTGTCGATATTATGGAGCTAATTTGGAAAAAAGTTTGGCATTGTAGTGACTGCATTTTCCGGTCGATTTCTCAGCCAAATGTGAAGAACAAACTATATTTCGCCATATTTTTGGAAAACGGAACATTTGCTATCTAACTGGGAGTCTCCTGAGTGAAAACATCCGAAGTTCTTCAAAGGTAAATTATTTAATTTGATTGCTTTTCTTATGTTCGTGAAAATGTTGCCTGATGCTAGCAGAGCCTAGCCATAGCATTATGCCATGATAAACTTCAACAAATGCTTGCCTAGTGTTGGCTGTAACGCATATTTTAAACATCTGAGATGACAGTGTGATTAACAAAAGGTTAAGCTGTGTCTCAATATATTTCATTTGTGATTTTCATGAATAGGAACATTTTCTAGGAAAATGTATGTCCGCTGCGTTAATTAGTTTGAGGCTATGATTACGCTCCCGCATGCAGGATGGGTAGTATCAAGAAGTTTTAACCTGCGTGTGTCAGGCAATCGCAGTGTCCATACAGCTTCTTCTCATTGAATCTCCCCATGTTCCTGTTGTTTTGGGATTCTCATGGCTCCAGAGGCACAACCCCGTTATTGTCTGGACCACTGGTTCTATCCTGGGTTGGAGCCCATTCTGCCTTTCACATTGCCTTAAAGTGGCACAGCCTGCCCCGGGACGTCCTCCTGCGGGCTCTGGAAAGCCTTGGATTTCTCTGCTGTTCCCGCGAAAACCCAGGACCTCCTGGAGGTGTTCAGCAAGGCTCGCGCCGCTATTGATCTCCTCCCTGGCAGAACACCGCCTCGTGGGCGGCTATATTCCCTGTCTGGCTCTGAGACCAAGGCTATGGAGGAGTACATTGAGGACTCTCTGGCTGCTGGGAGCATTGGATTACCAGGATGTGTTCTCAAAGTAGGGTCAGACGGATTACCAGGAAGCGTCCTCAGAACACATACTGACAAGCTGGCAAGTGTCTTCACTGACATTTTCAACCTCTCCCTGACCCATGTTGCAAGCAAACCACCATAGTCCCTGTGCCCAAGGACGCCAAGGTAAAGTGTCTAAATGACTACCAAACCATAGCACTCACATCTGTAGCCATGAACTGCTTTGAAAAACTGGTCACGGATCACATCAACACCGTTATTCCAGAAACCATGGTCCCAATCTAATTTGCAAAACGCTACAACAGATCCACAGATGACTCAATCTCTACTGCACTCCACGCTGCCCTTTTTCACCAGGATAATTGACTACAACTCAGTTTTCAACACCATAGCGCCCTCCAAGCTCATCACTAAGCTAAGGAGCCTGGGATGGAACACCTCCCTCTGCAACTGAATCCTAGACTTCCTGATGGGCTGCCCCCATCATAACATTTAAGGTCAGGGTGAGAACACATGGTTTTCTTCTCACATGTGAAAGGTGGCTTTAACATGTGAACTCAAATTTTAATATAGGTGAAAATATGGTTTCACATGTGAAATTTGAGCTCAACATGTGAAAACAGCTATTTCACATGTAAAAAAAAGTGATTTCTCATTTGAAAATGTAACCTGTTTTTTTTGCAAGGTCCTTTTCCCCAGCCACTACTATCATCAATCATGATATTGTGTCAACTGTCAATCATCTCTCAACATTTAAAGCCTCTCATTTGTCATGTGTAACTTTGATTGTCCAGCTACGACTATTCGCAATTAGCCAAGCTTATTCACTAGGGTCTTTTCTCTCTCTCTTTCTCTATCAGCTGAATGGGGAACACAGTGGTGGACATGGCTTCTGTAGAGCAGTGTCTACCGCTGCACAATGGAGCAGTAATTGGGTGATTATTCTGTCTGGTCACCATGCATCACTGCCCATATGACCTCACAGAAAACCATCATCAGCCAAGGGAAATGGGCTTCTCCTGCAATCAGCCAGGGCTGAAAACTGACTTCCCCAGCAACTCGCTAACATCAGTATTAACTCATGACATGGTTTGCCAAGGAGGGAAGCTGACATTAGCGATAGAGGATAGTTGTGGATACTAGACTGCATTCCTGCCACACACAGACACGTGTGCATACAGAGGCCCGCCGTAAATACATCTCTTCCTCTTTATTCTATTCTATTTGTCCATCGCAATTCCACTTCGCTATGCCTGCCCACACACAACATTCAATGGGGCATCATTTACCATTACGGCTTATAATCAATCAAGCATGTTTACCAGGTTGCCCAGAGGGTATACGTGGATGGAGAAATAAGAAAGAGTGAACAATATGACCAGGGAACAAATAGAAAAGGTTTTGTGTTCCATCAAGTGAAACCATCACAGCGTCACTAATTCCCTTATTGAGGGGAGAGCCAATAAGCACAATTAACAGACCACCTGCAGAGGCAGAACACAACTCGGCGTATCGTATCCAACCCTCCTGTATATTGGAGCCAATCTACAACAGTTACCTTCACATTACTGAGACACACAGCACTATAACCACACATAGCAGCTTTAGCTCTTTGACTAGAGCACAGCTCAATGTGCGCTGAGACAAGTACAGTAAATGCACATACAGTATCATGAATCAATGCCTCATGGTCGATTCCAGAGACAGGTACGTATGCTGTATGTTCTGATTTCTTTCAGACCTAAAATCCATCTCTCTACCTGTTCATCCATGTTGATGACCTGAGGAGTTATGACCTCATCACCACATACTGTATGATTTCACACATCTCAAGGAACCCTGCTTGATCGGCTCTCCATGAAGGCATGAAGGACACTAAAGGAGGGTGACTGTATTGTTGTAATGGCTCTGGTAAAACAGCCATCCCTGTTCCTCCTATCCCATCAAAGTTAAAGGAACACTGCCGCTACCTCAGGCAATCTCAAACCTACTTCAAAATTGTACCTCCCTCACTCCCATGATTGTCTTTGGGGGACACAGTGGCAGAAGGTGAAGCGACACGTTCCCCTCGTCAAGGACGAAGGTTCATCTGTGCTGGTCAGCACCAGTGGGATGGTGCCAGGGATGACAGCTCGTCGTCACATGTCCCGCATCACTCCGTGACAGTCTGAGACGATTATCCCAATCAAGTCAGGCCTGGGCGGCTAGCCGCCTAACAGGATTTCATGTCCGATTAGGTTAGGAGGTGCTGGCACTCATCCCCAGGGACGGCTCTCTCATAGGCAGCTCTGCCAGAGGAGAAGAAGGTTACCTGGGATGGAGCTCCTGTGGAGTGGGTGTTGGGGGGAAGTGGAGTGGGTCTCCAAAAAGGTTAAGTCAATCTGGCTATTCTAGTCTGCCACTTTTCAAAAAACCTCACTTGGCCCAAAATACAGCCATGTGTGGAATAGTGAAATTGAGAAATATTTTTTGCTGATGAAAAACAAAATAGCTGAGACAATCGGGTGGGTTCACCATCTCTCACCTCTAAATACAGAACTGCATTTCAAATCTGCCTGGGAGTAGTCTAGTCAGTAGGGGTGATGGCTCTGAAAATGCTTTGATAAAAACGGAGAGAGTTGACCAGTGAGGCGTGTGATGCAAATTAAATTCCTCTAACAGAGAATCTGATTGAAGTCAGAGAGGAACTGGCCAAGCTGAACACAGTCAGATCCCACAAGCTCATCATCTCTGCCTCGGGCTCCTTGGCTTGCAACAAGATCCCCCGCCCCAGACCCACAGATGTGGCGGCAGCCTCATTTAAATGCCTCGCTCAAACGTGGGCCGTGTCTCTCCAGCCACCAACTGTAATGGCACGTGGCAGGCAACTTTCAGTCCTCCGAGACTATTGACTCCTATTCCTGTTTCACTTGGGCTTCAGAGTGATACACAAACATGAGGCCCACAGAGTAGTGTCATGGCTGCCATGTCTGTCCATGGCTCTGCTAAATCACAGTAGTCATAGGCTCAGGATCAGCATTGCTAATATTAGATCCTGCTGCCAGACAGATGGAGGAAGGGAGGGAGGGTCGGTGAGGGAGGCCCTGCGCCCAATGTGACAGATAATGCCCGTCTGCAGCCCCTGAGGTACGTTAGCGATGCTTATTTAAACAGCCTGGCTGAATGTTGCTCTTTAAATGGAATGAAATAGTCCCATCAAGGAGCCCCACACTCCACTCCCCCCAGTTATGGCTTTCCCACTGCTCAAAAGGCCTCCTGTTGCCGTGTTAGCAGAGTTTATTAACTGTAAGTGGAGCTGACTTGGCGGAGATGACAGCGGCAGATAATATGGTAGTGTTGGAGGTTGGATGGAAGGATTGTGGGAGAAAACAAAATATGGGGGATCTACATAACCTTTCATTTCAACTCTTTTAACCAAAATGTGCCTTTGGAAAGGCAATACTCCGTCTAGCCTGCTTAATATTCTCCTCACACCTTGATCCACATTGAACTGTATATACTTCCTTGGAGAGGAACAGGTTTTAATATCCCTGCACTAAGGAACAGGTTATAACATCCCTGCAGTGAGGAACAGGTTATAATGGCCTGCAGTAAGGAACAGGTTATAACATCCCTGCAGTAAGGAACAGGTTATAACATCCCTGCAGTGAGGAACAGGTTATAATGGCCTGCAGTAAGGAACAGGTTATAATATCCCTGCAGTAAGGAACAGGTTATAACATCCCTGTAGTGAGGAACAGGTTATAATATCCCTGCAGTAAGGAACAGGTTATAACATCCCTGCAGTAAGGAACAGGTTATAATATCCCTGCAGTAAGGAACAGGTTATAATATCCCTGCAGTAAGGAACATGTTATAATATCCCTGCAGTAAGGAACAGGTTATAATATCCCTGCAGTAAGGAACAGGTTATAATGGCCTGCAGTAAGGAACAGGTTATAATATCCCTGCAGTGAGGAACAGGTTATAATGGCCTGCAGTAAGGAACAGCTTATAATATCCCTGCAGTAAGGAACAGGTTATAACATCCCTGTAGTAAGGAACAGGTTATAATATCCCTGCAGTAAGGAACAGGTTATAATATCCCTGCAGTAAGGAACATGTTATAATATCCCTGCAGTAAGGAACAGGTTATAATATCCCTGCAGTAAGGAACAGGTTATAATGGCCTGCAGTAAGGAACAGGTTATAATATCCCTGCAGTAAGGAACAGATTATAATTGTCCTGCAGTAAGGAACATGTTATAATATCCCTGCAGTAAGGAACAGGCTATAATATCCCTGCAGTAAGGAACAGGTTATAATATCCCTGCAGTAAGGAACAGGTTATAATGGCCTGCAGTAAGGAACATGTTATAATTGTCCTGCAGTAAGGAACAGGTTATAATATCCCTGCAGTAAGGAACAGGTTATAATCGCCTGCAGTAAGGAACAGGTTATAATTGTCCTGCAGTAAGGAACAGGTTATAATATCCCTGCAGTAAGGAACAGGTTATAATGGCCTGCAGTAAGGAACATGTTATAATATCCCTGCAGTAAGGAACAGGTTATACTGGCCTGCAGTAAGGAACATGTTATAATTGTCCTGCAGTAAGGAACAGGTTATAATGGCCTGCAGTAAGGAACATGTTATAATGGCCTGCAGTAAGGAACATGTTATAATTGTCCTGCAGTAAGGAACAGGTTATAATATCCCTGCAGTAAGGAACAGGTTATAACATCCCTGCAGTAAGGAACAGGTTATAATTGTCCTGCAGTAAGGAACAGGTTATAATATCCCTGCAGTAAGGAACAGGTTATAATGGCCTGCAGTAAGGAACATGTTATAAAATCCCTGCAGTAAGGAACAGGTTATACTGGCCTGCAGTAAGGAACATGTTATAATTGTCCTGCAGTAAGGAACAGGTTATAATATCCCTGCAGTAAGGAACAGGTTATAACATCCCTGCAGTAAGGAACAGGTTATAATATCCCTGCAGTAAGGAACAGGTTATAACATCCCTGCAGTAAGGTACAGGTTATAATATCCCTGCAGTAAGGAACAGGTTATAATATCCCTGCAGTAAGGAACAGGTTATAATATCCCTGCAGTAAGGAACAGGTTATAATATCCCTGCAGTAAGGAACAGGTTATAATATCCCTGCAGTAAGGAACAGGTTATAATTGTCCTGCAGTAAGGAACAGGTTATAATATCCCTGCAGTAAGGAACAGGTTATAATATCCCTGCAGTAAGGAACAGGTTATAATTGTCCTGCAGTAAGGAACAGGTTATAATATCCCTGCAGTAAGGAACATGTTATAATTGTCCTGCAGTAAGGAACAGGTTATAATATCCCTGCAGTAAGGAATAGATTATAATGGCCCTGCAGTAAGGAACAGATTATAATGGCCTGCAGTAAGGAATAGATTATAATGGCCTGCAGTAAGGAATAGATTATAATGGCCTGCAGTAAGGAATAGATTATAATGGCCCTGCAGTAAGGAACAGATTATAATGGCCTGCAGTAAGGAATAGATTATAATGGCCTGCAGTAAGGAATAGATTATAATGGCCTGCAGTAAGGAATAGATTATAATGGCCTGCAGTAAGGAATAGATTATAATGGCCTGCAGTAAGGAATAGATTATAATGGCCTTGCAGTGAGGAACAGGTTTTTATGGCCCAGCAGTAAGGAACAGGTTATAATATCCCTGCAGTAAGGAATAGATTATAATGGCCTGCAGTAAGGAATAGATTATAATGGCCTGCAGTAAGGAATAGATTATAATGGCCTTGCAGTGAGGAACAGGTTTTTATGGCCCAGCAGTATACTGAAGATATCTGGGGCTCTCACTTTAGTGTTTGTTTTATAGTTGAAATTCACAATGCAAAATCTCTAAATTGGTATTGTGTCTCAAAAGACATTCATTGTATTACTGAAATTTGGCCAATGAATGTGTGTGAGAGAGAGTGTGTGTCTGTGTGTATGTATGCATTAACCTCAACCTCTGCCCACTCTCTCTCTCTTGGGAGAGTAATAACCCGTTAACACACACATGTTAAATATTTAATCCTTGTGCCTTTTTCCCAGGCTGTGTGTGTCCCAAAATCATGGGAGATCTCAGGGTGACATGACTCTTTGCCAATAAAAGAGAGAGAGAAAGATAGAGAGACAACAATAGAGAGGAAGAGAAGACAGAGAGACACAGGGATAGAGAGAGTAGATTGCACAGGGAGCAGCACAGCTCTGATTGGGTTGTTAATAACGAAACACACCAATCTGCTTGCCCTCTTCACTCTCAGAACAACACAACACAGAGAGGAGGAAAACAGACAAGGTGATTATTCGTGTTCTGCCAGCTCCATGTGGTTTACTTTCCCAGCTCACAGAGAAACAGCAGGAAGTTCATTCTAATTTTCTCTCTCCAATTTGAGCAGCGAGATGGATACATCCATCCACTGACTGACAGGCAAGTTAATGTGTCAGTGAAAAAACGAGCTCTCTACATTCACATCTAAAACATGAATATTACTCCAATAGGAATCTGATTATGCACCTCTCTCATGTTTTCTGACACCTCAGACAAGACATTACCAAGCTTCCAAATACAGTTGACTTGAAACAAACACATTACCGCTTTCTTGAAGTTCATCATCATGCTCCTCGATAGATTGATTGGTGGAGTGTCCTACCTCTATAACTTAATGCTATAGGAATGCAGAGTTTTCTAAGCATGTTCTGATCCTGTGGTTTACATTTAAATCTGTCTCTGAGAGAGCGGGTGTGTCTGGGGGTTTGGCAGTCCAGAACTTTCTCCAGACGGAGCAGGCTGATTGGTTACCCTGGCTACAGCCAGCCCGGTGGAAGGCTTTGAGGAGGTAGACTAGAGCTGCCTTGGTGTACAGCCCCGTGGGCCTCACAGCCTGAGTACCCTGGCCAAGTATAGAGACCACAATACAGTGTGTGTGTCCACTGCCTGAACAAGGGATCAAACAACTGCAGGAACTCTGGGGCTCAGTGAGACTATTCCAAATTAAATCCTTGCATACTGAGAAGTATCAGTGCCTCTGGAAATATGTATCCTTGGTTCAGGTTAGACACAGTAACTGCTCCCAATGCTATGTCTACATCATGTCCATTTTACCAAGGTAGTTCCAAAAGCCTTCTAAATCCTTCATCACTAACCACATATTCAAGCGAATCACCTGCTGTTCATGAAGGAAAATCAATCAAATACGTACATGTGACGTACAGTGGTGGATCCAAAACCCCAACCTGTGTTTTCACTGTCATTTGGATGTAACTACAGTAGATTGTCCTTCTGTATGCAGGACTTCTCTGAGAGCTTCAATACAGCTGAAATGATTCTTCACTCCTGAGGTACCGCAAAGAAGTTTTCTATCAAATGCATAACAAGCCGCAAAACCAAATCCCCTGGCTTTTCCAATTGTGCTAGCTTTTAAAAATCCACTCATCCTACAATAAATAACGTCACATATAATTCAACCATAAAACTGTCATTTCAATTCACTCCCCGAAACCCAAATATTTAAAAAGTGTATTAATTACACTTTTTTAACCCACAATCCACTCTGTTCTGACGCCTTCTGTTGTTTGCTCCAAACTGTACAAACAAGGGGCTTATTTTGTTTTTGGGATCACTTCAATGTGATCTATGCTGTCTTTAACAATGCATAGTCTTGCAGTTTAAAAACGCCTCACTCTACAAGGTAAAAGAAGCTATTTTCACCTATACATCTTTTATATAGCCAAGCCGGTCAAAATGTTGCCTTTGTAAGGCTCAGCGTGCCATAAACAAGATGTTTGTTTATTTTGGCACATGAGGAGAAAAGGGCTCACCTCTCTTCATGGCCCGGGGCCAAAAGAAGAGCCATCTCTGATCAACATTGGGACATCAAGGTGGGAGATGGCAGCTGCCCAGTTTACTTTAATAAACAGTAGACACACACATAGAAGTTTACCCATGTTCCAACAACAAGTGATGCTTGTGTAGTTCTCACTGTCCTTTGTGATTGTGTAGCCTCACTCTGTGTGTTGTATGTTGTGTTGGTTCTCTGTGTCTGCAACCGTCTGCAAGTCTGGCCCCTTGTGTGTGCGTGTGTGTGTGTGTGTGTGTGTGTGGGGGGGGTGTTGCACTGTGCCTGGCGACTTAATTCCAGGGCAGTGGCAATAAGAAGGGCGCAGGGCTGTCCTGAACTGTCACTTCTGATCAGGCCTGTGCCATTGAGATGGACAAGACGGGGGCAGTGTGTGAGCAGTGAGGAGACAGTCTAGCAGCCCTGGCATTGATGGACAGACATTCCTCGTCTGCCCCCTATTAGAGCCCTGTTGACATCATGGGGAGCCAAGCCTCGCAGTGCTGCGTAGCCTAGCCCACCAGTGCTGTGTCTGTCGTCACAGACACACAGGAACACAGCCACTGCTGCTGCCTGCCATCAATTGATACTGCTGTGGCCTTGATGCATTTACAAGTCATCATAGGCAGCCTTCAGCTACCACGTATAATGGAAAGCTGTACTCTCATTCTCTCCTCCTACTCGCTCTCTATATTTTTCATCTTTCACACACTCACGCATGCATGCATACACAGACCTACAGACCATTACAGTTACAAACAGCCGTACTTCACCTGAAATGGATGCCCAGGAGTTAAAAAAAATAAAAGTACCATAAACTGAACATGAACCTCCAACCTTGATAAATGCAAAGCACATACAGTATAGAGCCAGTGTTATATAATACATGGGCCCTCCCCGGGATTATTAGACATAAGGAAAACTGATTTTACACTGGGTGTCAGCAAGATTCCTTCTAGACAAATCTCTCACTGCAGAAAAACCATTAGCATCATCACTAGCTGTAATACACAGAGGACACAGTGCGGGCGAGGAGAGGAGAAGGGTGGAGAGGAGATGTAGAGCAGATGTTGAGGACAGGAGATATAGAGGAGAGGATATGTAGAGAAGAGGAGAGGAGATGTAGAGTAGAGGACAGGAGAGGAGAGGAGATGTAGAGGAGATGTAGAGGAGAGGATGTGTAGTGAAGAGGAGAGGATATGTAGGGAAGAGGAGAGGATATGGAGAGGAGAGGAGATGTAGAGGAGATGTAGAGGAGATGAGATGGAGAGGAGAGGATATGTAGAGAAGAGGAGATGGAGGAGATGATATATAGAGGAGAGGACATGTAGAGAAGAGGAGAGCAGATGTAGAGGAGATAACATGAAGAGGAGAGGAGATAAAGAGGAGAGGAGATAAAGAGGAGAGGAGATGTAGAGGAGAGGAGAGGAAATGTAGAGGAGAGGAGATGTAGAGGAGACAAGATGTAGAGTAGACTAGATGTAGAGTAGAGAAGAAGAGATGAAGAGGAGGGGATATGTAGAGGAGAGGAGATGAAGAGATGTAGAGGAGAGAAGATGTAGAGGAGAGGAGATGTAGAGGAGAGGAGATGGAGATGTAGAGGAGAGGAGATGTAGAGGAGAGGAGATGTAGAGGAGAGGAGATAAAGAGGAGAGGAGATGTAGAGGAGAGGAGACGTAGAGGAGAGGAGATGTAGAGGAGACAAGATGTAGAGTAGAGGGGAAGAGATGCAGAGGAGAGGATATGTAGAGGAGAGGAGATGAGATGTAGAGGAGAGAAGATGTAGATGATAGGAGATGTAGAGGAGAGGAGATGTAGAGGAGAGGAGATAAAGAGGAGAGGAGATGTAGAGGAAAGGAGAAGTAGAGGAGAGGAGATGTATAGGCGAGGAGATAAAGTGGGGAGGAGATGCATAGGAGATAAAGAGAAGAGGAGAGAAGATGTAGAGGAGAGAAGATGTAGAGGAGAGGAGATAAAGAGGAGAGGAGATGTAGAGGAGAGAAGATAAAGAGGAGAGGATATGGAGAGGAGAGGATATGTAGAGGAGAGAAGATGTAGAGGAGAAGGGAAGTATGGGAGAGGAGATGAAGAGGAGAGGAGACGTAGAGGAGAGGAGAGGAGATGTAGACGAGAGAAGATGTAGAGGAGATGAGATTAAAGAGGAGAGGAGATGTAGAGGAGAGGAGAGGAGATGTAGAGGAGAGGATATTTAGAGGAGAGGAGATGTAGAGGAGAGGAGATGTAGAAGAGAGGAGATAAAGAGGAGAGGAGATGTAGAGGAGAGGAGATTAAAGAGGAGAGGAGATGTAGAGGAGAGGAGATGTAGAGGAGAGGAGATGTAGAGGAGAGGAGATGTATAGGTGAGGAGATAAAGTGGGGAGGAGATGCATAGGAGATAAAGAGAAGAGGAGAGAAGATGTAGAGGAGAGAAGATAAAGAGGAGAGGATATGGAGAGGAGAGGATATGTAGAGGAGAGAAGATGTAGAGGAGAAGAGAAGTATGGGAGAGGAGATGTAGAGGAGAGGAGATGAAGAGGAGAGGAGATGTAGAGGAGAGGAGATGTAGACGAGAGAAGATGTAGAGGAGATGAGATTAAAGAGGAGAGGAGATGTAGAGGAGAGGAGAGGAGATGTAGAGGAGAGGATATTTAGAGGAGAGGAGATGTAGAGGAGAGGAGATGTAGAAGAGAGGAGATAAAGAGGAGAGGAGATGTAGAGGAGAGGAGATTGAAGAGGAGAGGAGATGTAGAGGAGAGGATATTTAGAGGAGAGGAGATGTAGAGGAGAGGAGATGTAGAAGAGAGGAGATAAAGAGGAGAGGAGATGTAGAGGAGAGGAGATTAAAGAGGAGAGGAGATGTAGAGGAGAGGAGATGTAGAGGAGAGGAGATGTAGTGGAGAGGAGATGTATAGGTGAGGAGATAAAGTGGGGAGGAGATGCATAGGAGATAAAGAGAAGAGGAGAGAAGATGTAGAGGAGAGAAGATAAAGAGGAGAGGATATGGAGAGGAGAGGATATGTAGAGGAGAGAAGATGTAGAGGAGAAGAGAAGTATGGGAGAGGAGATGTAGAGGAGAGGAGATGAAGAGGAGAGGAGATGTAGAGGAGAGGAGATGTAGACGAGAGAAGATGTAGAGGAGATGAGATTAAAGAGGAGAGGAGATGTAGAGGAGAGGAGAGGAGATGTAGAGGAGAGGATATTTAGAGGAGAGGAGATGTAGAGGAGAGGAGATGTAGAAGAGAGGAGATAAAGAGGAGAGGAGATGTAGAGGAGAGGAGATTGAAGAGGAGAGGAGATGTAGAGGAGAGGAGAGGAGATGTAGAGGAGAGGTTATGTAGAGGAGATAAAGAGGAGAGGAGATGTAGAGGAAAGGAGAAGTAGAGGAGAGGAGATGTATAGGAGATAAAGAGAAGAGGAGAGAAGATGTAGAAGAGAGAAGATGTAGAGGAGAAGAGATAAAGAGGAGAGGAGATGTAGAGGAGATGTAGAAGAGAGAATATAAAGAGGAGAGGATATGGAGAGGAGAGGATATGTAGAGGAGAGAAGATGTAGAGGAGAAGATAAGTTTGGGAGAGGAGATGAAGAGGAGAGGAGATGAAGAGGAGAGGAGATGTAGAGGAGCGGAGAGGTAGAGGAGAGAAGATGTAGAAGACAGGACATGTAGAGGAGAGGTGATGTATAGGAGAGGAGTTGTAGATGTAGAGGAGAGGAGATGTAGAGGAGAGGAGATGGAGAGGAGATAAAGAGGAGAGGAGATGTACAGGAGAGGAAATGAAGAGGCGAGGAGATAAAGATGAGAGGAGATGAGATGTAGAGGAGATGAGATACAGAGGGCAGGAGATGGAGAGGAGATGTAGAGGAGAGGATATGTAGAGGTAGGGAGATGGAGAGGAGATGTAGAGGAGACAAGATGCAGAGGAGAAGAGAAGAGATGTAGAGGAGAGGATATGTAGAGGAGAGGAGATAAAGAGGAGAGGAGATGTAGAGGAGAAGAGCTAAAGAGGAGAGGAGATGTAGAGGAGAGGAGATGTAGAGGAGAGGAAATGAAGAGGCGAGGAGATAAAGAGGAGAGGAGATAAAGAGGAGATGAGATGTAGAGGAGAGGAGATGTAGAGGAGAGGAGATAAATCAAATCAAATCAAATCAAATTTTATTTGTCACATACACATGGTTAGCAGATGTTAATGCGAGTGTAGCGAAATGCTTGTGCTTCTAGTTCCGACAATGCAGTAATAACCAACAAGTAATCTAACTAACAATTGCAAAACTACTGTCTTATACACAGTGTAAGGGGATAAAGAATATGTACATAAGGATATATGAATGAGTGATGGATAAAGAGGAGAGGAGATGTAGAGGAGAGGAAATGAAGAGGCGAGGAGATAAAGAGGAGAGGAGATAAAGAGGAGATGAGATGTAGAGGAGAGGAGAGGAGATGTATAGGAGAGGAGATACAGAGGACAGGAGATGTAGAGGAGAGGAGTTGTAGAGGAGAGGAGATAAAGAGGAGAGGAGATGTAGAGGAAAGGAGATGTAGAGGAGAGGATATGTAGAGGTAAGGAGATGGAGAGGAGATGTAGAGGAGACAAGATGTAGAGGAGAGGAGAAGAGATGTAGAGGAGAGGATATGTAGAGGAGAGGAGATAAAGAGGAGAGGAGATGTAGAGGAGAAGAGCTAAAGAGGAGAGGAGATGTAGAGGAGAGGAGATGTAGAGGAGAGGAAATGAAGAGGCGAGGAGATAAAGAGGAGAGGAGATAAAGAGGAGATGAGATGTAGAGGAGAGGAGATGTAGAGGAGAGGAGATAAATCAAATCAAATCAAATCAAATTTTATTTGTCACATACACATGGTTAGCAGATGTTAATGCGAGTGTAGCGAAATGCTTGTGCTTCTAGTTCCGACAATGCAGTAATAACCAACAAGTAATCTAACTAACAATTGCAAAACTACTGTCTTATACACAGTGTAAGGGGATAAAGAATATGTACATAAGGATATATGAATGAGTGATGGATAAAGAGGAGAGGAGATGTAGAGGAGAGGAAATGAAGAGGCGAGGAGATAAAGAGGAGAGGAGATAAAGAGGAGATGAGATGTAGAGGAGAGGAGAGGAGATGTATAGGAGAGGAGATACAGAGGACAGGAGATGTAGAGGAGAGGAGTTGTAGAGGAGAGGAGATAAAGAGGAGAGGAGATGTAGAGGAAAGGAGATGTAGAGGAGAGGATATGTAGAGGTAAGGAGATGGAGAGGAGATGTAGAGGAGACAAGAAGTAGAGGAGAGGAGAAGAGATGTAGAGGAGAGGATATGTAGAGGAGAGGAGATGAGATAAAGAGGAGAGGAGTTGTAGAAGAGAGGAGATGTAGAGGAGTCAAGATGTAGAGTAGAGGAGAAGAGATGCAGAGGAGAGGATATGTAGAGGAGAGGAGATGAGATAAAGAGGAGAGGAGATGTAGAGGAGCGGAGATAAAGAGGAGAGGAGATGTAGAGTAGAGGAGATGTAAAGGAGAGGAGATGTACAGGAAAGGAGATGTAGAGGAAAGGAGATGTAGATGAGAGGAGATAAAGAGGAGAGGAGAAGAGATGTCGAGGAGAGGTGATGTAGAGGAAAGGAGAAGTATCGGTGAGGAGATAAAGAGGAGAGAAGTTGCATAGGAGATAAAGAGTAGAGGAGAGAAGATGTAGAGGAGAGGAGATGTAGGGAGAGGAGATGTAAAGGAGAGGAGATGTAGAGGAAAGGAGATACAGAGGACAGGAGATAAAGAGGAGAGGAGATGTAGAGGAGAGGAGAGGAGATGTATAGGAGAGGATATGTAGAGGTAAGGAGATGGAGAGGAGATGTAGAGGAGACAAGAAGTAGAGGAGAGGAGAAGAGATGTAGAGGAGAGGATATGTAGAGGAGAGGAGATGAGATAAAGAGGAGAGGAGTTGTAGAAGAGAGGAGATGTAGAGGAGTCAAGATGTAGAGTAGAGGAGAAGAGATGCAGAGGAGAGGATATGTAGAGGAGAGGAGATCAGATAAAGAGGAGAGGAGATGTAGAGTAGAGGAGATAAAGTGGAGAGGAGATGTAGAGGAAAGGAGAATTATCGGTGAGGAGATAAAGAGGAGAGGACTTGCATAGGAGATAAAGAGTAGAGGAGAGGAAATGTAGAGGAGAGGATATTTAGAGGAGAGGAGATGTAGAGGAGAGGAGATGTAGAGGAGAGGATATGTAGAAGAGAGGACATGTAGAGGAGAGGCGATGAATAGGAGAGGAGTTGTAGATGTAGAGGAGAGGAGATGTAGAAGAGAGGAGATACAGAGGGGAGGAGATGTAGAGGAGAGGAAATGAAGAGGCGAGGAGATAAAGAGGAGAGGAGATGAGATGAGATGTAGAGGAGAGGAGATGTAGAGGAGAGGAGATACAGAGGACAGGATATGTAGTAGAGAGGATATGTAGAGGTAAGGAGATGGAGAGGAGATGTAGAGGAGACAAGATGTAGAGGAGAGGAGAAGAGATGTAGAGGAGAGGATATGTAGAGGAGAGGAGATGTAGAGGAGACAAGATGTAGATGAGAAGAGATGCAGAGGGAGAGGAGATGTAGAGGAGAGGAGGAGATGTAGAGGAGAGGAGAGGAGATATGTAGAGGTAAGGAGATGGAGAGGAGATGTAGAGGAGACAAGATGTAGAGGAGAGGAGAAGAGATGTAGAGGAGAGGATATGTAGAGGAGAGGAGATGAGATAAAGAGGAGAGGAGTTGTAGAAGAGAGGAGATGTAGAGGAGTCAAGATGTAGAGTAGAGAGAAGAGATGCAGAGGAGAGGATATGTAGAGAGGAGATGAGATAAAGAGGAGAGGAGATGTAGAGGAGCGGAGATAAAGAGGAGAGGAGATGTAGAGTAGAGGAGATGTAAGGAGAGGAGATGTACAGGAAAGGAGATGTAGAGGAAAGGAGATGTAGATGAGAGGAGATAAAGAGGAGAGAAGAGATGTAGAGGAGAGGTGATGTAGAGGAAAGGAGAAGTATCGGTGAGGAGATAAAGAGGAGAGAAGTTGCATAGGAGATAAAGAGGAGGAGAGAAGATGTTAGGGAGAGGAGATGTAGAGAGAGATGTAAAGGAGAGGAGATGTAGAGGAAAGGAGATACAGAGGACAGGAGATAAAGAGGAGGAGATGTAGAGGAGAGGAGAGGAGATGTATAGGAGAGGATATGTAGAGGTAGGAGATGGAGAGGAGATGTAGAGGAGACAAGATGTAGAGGAGAGGAGAAGAGATGTAGAGAGAGGATATGAGAGGAGAGGAGATAAAGAGGAGAGGAGATGTAGAGGAGAAGAGCTAAAGGGGAGAGGAGATGTAGAGGAGAGGAAATGAAGAGGCGAGGAGATAAAGAGGAGAGGAGATAAAGAGGAGATGAGATGTAGAGGAGAGGAGATGTAGAGGAGATAAATCAAATCAAATCAAATCAAATTTTATTTGTCACATACACATGGTTAGCAGATGTTAATGCGAGTGTAGCGAAATGCTTGTGCTTCTAGTTCCGACAATGCAGTAATAACCAACAAGTAATCTAACTAACAATTGCAAAACTACTGTCTTATACACAGTGTAAGGGGATAAAGAATATGTACATAAGGATATATGAATGAGTGATGGATAAAGAGGAGAGGAGATGTAGAGGAGAGGAAATGAAGAGGCGAGGAGATAAAGAGGAGAGGAGATAAAGAGGAGATGAGATGTAGAGGAGAGGAGATGTATAGGAGAGGAGATACAGAGGACAGGAGATGTAGAGGAGAGGAGTTGTAGAGGAGAGGAGATAAAGAGGAGAGGAGATGTAGAGGAAAGGAGATGTATAGGAGAGGATATGTAGAGGTAAGGAGATGGAGAGGAGATGTAGAGAGACAAGATGTAGAGGAGAGGAGAAGAGATGTAGAGGAGAGGATATGTAGAGGAGAGGAGATGAGATAAAGAGGAGATTGTAGAAGAGAGATGAGATGTAGAGTAGAGGAGAAGAGATGCAGAGGAGAGGATATGTAGAGGAGAGGAGATGAGATAAAGAGGAGAGGAGATGTAGAGGAGCGGAGATAAAGAGGAGAGGAGATGTAGAGTAGAGGAGATGTAAAGGAGAGGAGATGTACAGGAAAGGAGATGTAGAGGAGAAGAGATTAGAGGAGAGGAGATGTAGAGGAGAAGTAGGAGATAAAGAGGAGAGGAGTGCAGAGGAGATAAAGAGTAGAGGAGAGAGATGTAGACGAGAGAAGATGTAGAGGAGAGGAGATAAACAGGAAAGGAGATGTAGAGAGAGAGGGAGAAAGATGTATAGAGATGATATGTAGAGGAGAGAAGATGTAGAGGAGAGAGAGAGAAGATGAGATAGAAGATGAAGAGAGAGAGATGTAGAGGAAGAGAAGAATCGGTGAGGAGATAAAGAGGAGAGGATGTGCATAGGAGATAAAGAGTAGAGGAGAGAATATGTAGAGGAGTGGAGATAAAGAGGAAAGGAGATGTATAGGAGAGGAGATGTAGAGGAGAGAAGATGTATAGGAGATGATATGTAGAGGAGAGGAAATGTAGAGAGGATATTTAGAGGAGGAGATGTAGAGTAGAGGAGATGTAGAGGAGAGGGGATGTAGAGGAGATGTAGAGGAGAGGAGATAAATCAAATCAAATCAAATCAAATTTTATTTGTCACATACACATGGTTAGCAGATGTTAATGCGAGTGTAGCGAAATGCTTGTGCTTCTAGTTCCGACAATGCAGTAATAACCAACAAGTAATCTAACTAACAATTGCAAAACTACTGTCTTATACACAGTGTAAGGGGATAAAGAATATGTACATAAGGATATATGAATGAGTGATGGATAAAGAGGAGAGGAGATGTAGAGGAGAGGAAATGAAGAGGCGAGGAGATAAAGAGGAGAGGAGATAAAGAGGAGATGAGATGTAGAGGAGAGGAGATGTATAGGAGAGGAGATACAGAGGACAGGAGATGTAGAGGAGAGGAGTTGTAGAGGAGAGGAGATAAAGAGGAGAGGAGATGTAGAGGAAAGGAGATGTAGAGGAGAGGATATGTAGAGGTAAGGAGATGGAGAGGAGATGTAGAGGAGACAAGAAGTAGAGGAGAGGAGAAGAGATGTAGAGGAGAGGATATGTAGAGGAGAGGAGATGAGATAAAGAGGAGAGGAGTTGTAGAGGAGAGGAGATGTAGAGGAGACAAGATGTAGAGTAGATGAGAAGAGATGCAGAGGAGAGGATATGTAAAGGAGAGGAGATGTAGAGGAGAGGAGATACAGAGGACAGGAGATAAAGAGGAGAGGAGATGTAGAGGAGATGTAAAGGAGAGGAGATGTACAGGAAAGGAGATGTAGAGGAAAGGAGATGTAGATGAGAGGAGATAAAGAGGAGAGGAGAAGAGATGTAGAGGAGAGGTGATGTAGAGGAAAGGAGAAGTATCGGTGAGGAGATAAAGAGGAGAGAAGTTGCATAGGAGATAAAGAGTAGAGGAGAGAAGATGTAGAGGAGAGGAGATGTAGGGGAGAGGAGATGTAAAGGAGAGGAGATGTAGAGGAAAGGAGATACAGAGGACAGGAGATAAAGAGGAGAGAGATGTAGAGGAGAGGAGAGGAGATGTATAGGAGAGGATATGTAGAGGTAAGGAGATGGAGAGGAGATGTAGAGGAGACAAGATGTAGAGGAGAGGAGAAGAGATGTAGAGGAGAGGATATGTAGAGGAGAGGAGATAAAGAGGAGAGGAGATGTAGAGGAGAAGAGCTAAAGGGGAGAGGAGATGTAGAGGAGAGGAAATGAAGAGGCGAGGAGATAAAGAGGAGAGGAGATAAAGAGGAGATGAGATGTAGAGGAGAGGAGATGTAGAGGAGATAAATCAAATCAAATCAAATCAAATTTTATTTGTCACATACACATGGTTAGCAGATGTTAATGCGAGTGTAGCGAAATGCTTGTGCTTCTAGTTCCGACAATGCAGTAATAACCAACAAGTAATCTAACTAACAATTGCAAAACTACTGTCTTATACACAGTGTAAGGGGATAAAGAATATGTACATAAGGATATATGAATGAGTGATGGATAAAGAGGAGAGGAGATGTAGAGGAGAGGAAATGAAGAGGCGAGGAGATAAAGAGGAGAGGAGATAAAGAGGAGATGAGATGTAGAGGAGAGGAGATGTATAGGAGAGGAGATACAGAGGACAGGAGATGTAGAGGAGAGGAGTTGTAGAGGAGAGATAAAGAGAGAGGAGATGTAGAGGAAAGGAGATGGAGAGAGGAGATGTGGAGGAGATGAGACAAGAAGTAGAGGAGAGGAGAAGAGATGTAGAGGAGAGGATATGTAGAGGAGAGGAGATGAGATAAAGAGGAGAGGAGTTGTAGAAGAGAGGAGATGTAGAGGAGTCAAGATGTAGAGTAGAGGAGAAGAGATGCAGAGGAGAGGATATGTAGAGGAGAGGAGATGAGATAAAGAGGAGAGGAGATGTAGAGGAGCGGAGATAAAGAGGAGAGGAGATGTAGAGTAGAGGAGATGTAAAGGAGAGGAGATGTACAGGAAAGGAGATGTAGAGGAAAGGAGATGTAGATGAGAGGAGATAAAGAGGAGAGGAGAAGAGATGTAGAGGAGAGGTGATGTAGAGGAAAGGAGAAGTATCGGTGAGGAGATAAAGAGGAGAGAAGTTGCATAGGAGATAAAGAGTAGAGGAGAGAAGATGTAGAGGAGAGGAGATGTAGGGGAGAGGAGATGTAAAGGAGAGGAGATGTAGAGGAAAGGAGATACAGAGGACAGGAGATAAAGAGGAGAGGAGATGTAGAGGAGAGGAGAGGAGATGTATAGGAGAGGATATGTAGAGGTAAGGAGATGGAGAGGAGATGTAGAGGAGACAAGATGTAGAGGAGAGGAGAAGAGATGTAGAGGAGAGGATATGTAGAGGAGAGGAGATAAAGAGGAGAGGAGATGTAGAGGAGAAGAGCTAAAGGGGAGAGGAGATGTAGAGGAGAGGAAATGAAGAGGCGAGGAGATAAAGAGGAGAGGAGATAAAGAGGAGATGAGATGTAGAGGAGAGGAGATGTAGAGGAGATAAATCAAATCAAATCAAATCAAATTTTATTTGTCACATACACATGGTTAGCAGATGTTAATGCGAGTGTAGCGAAATGCTTGTGCTTCTAGTTCCGACAATGCAGTAATAACCAACAAGTAATCTAACTAACAATTGCAAAACTACTGTCTTATACACAGTGTAAGGGGATAAAGAATATGTACATAAGGATATATGAATGAGTGATGGATAAAGAGGAGAGGAGATGTAGAGGAGAGGAAATGAAGAGGCGAGGAGATAAAGAGGAGAGGAGATAAAGAGGAGATGAGATGTAGAGGAGAGGAGATGTATAGGAGAGGAGATACAGAGGACAGGAGATGTAGAGGAGAGGAGTTGTAGAGGAGAGGAGATAAAGAGGAGAGGAGATGTAGAGGAAAGGAGATGTATAGGAGAGGATATGTAGAGGTAAGGAGATGGAGAGGAGATGTAGAGGAGACAAGATGTAGAGGAGAGGAGAAGAGATGTAGAGGAGAGGATATGTAGAGGAGAGGAGATGAGATAAAGAGGAGAGGAGTTGTAGAAGAGAGGAGATGTAGAGGAGTCAAGATGTAGAGTAGAGGAGAAGAGATGCAGAGGAGAGGATATGTAGAGGAGAGGAGATGAGATAAAGAGGATAGGAGATGTAGAGGAGCGGAGATAAAGAGGAGAGGAGATGTAGAGTAGAGGAGATGTAAAGGAGAGGAGATGTACAGGAAAGGAGATGTAGAGGAGAAGAGATTAAGAGGAGAGGAGATGTAGAGGAAAGGAGAAGTATCGGTGAGGAGATAAAGAGGAGAGGAGTTGCAGAGGAGATAAAGAGTAGAGGAGAGCAGATGTAGACGAGAGAAGATGTAGAGGAGAGGAGATAAACAGGAAAGGAGATGTATAGGAGAGGAGATGTAGAGGAGAGAAGATGTATAGGAGATGATATGTAGAGGAGAGAAGATGTAGAGGAGAGGAGAAGTAAAGGAGAGAAGATGTAGAGGAGAGGAGATGAAGAGGAGAGTAGATGTAGAGGAAGAGAAGAATCGGTGAGGAGATAAAGAGGAGAGGATGTGCATAGGAGATAAAGAGTAGAGGAGAGAATATGTAGACGAGAGAAGATGTAGAGGAGTGGAGATAAAGAGGAAAGGAGATGTATAGGAGAGGAGATGTAGAGGAGAGAAGATGTATAGGAGATGATATGTAGAGGAGAGGAAATGTAGAGAGGATATTTAGAGGAGGAGATGTAGAGTAGAGGAGATGTAGAGGAGAGGGGATGTAGAGGAGATGTAGAGGAGAGGAGATGTGGAGGAGAGGAGATGTGGAGGAGAGGAGATGTAGAAGGAGAGAAGATGTAGAGGAGAGGAGATGTAGAGGAAAGGAGATGTAGAGGAGATGAGAGGATATGTAGAGGAGATGAGATAAAGAGCAGAGGAGATGTAGAGTAGAGGAGATGTAAATGAGAGGAGATGTACTGGAAAGGAGATGTAGAGGAGAGGAGATGTAGAGGAGAGAAGATGTAGAGGAGAGGAGATGTAGAGGTAAGGAGATGGAGAGGAGATGTAGAGGAGACAAGATGTAGAGGAGAGGAGAAGAGATGTAGAGGAGAGGATATGTAGAGGAGAGGAGATGAGATAAAGAGGAGAGGAGTTGTAGAGGAGAGGAGAGGAGATGTAGAGGAGATGTAGAAGAGAGGAGATAAAGAGGGGAGGAGATGTAGAGGAGAGGAAATGAAGAGGCGAGGAGATAAAGAGGAGAGGAGATGAGATGTAGAGGAGAGGAGATGTAGAGGAGAGGATATGTAGAGGTAAGGAGATGGAGAGGAGATGTAGAGGAGACAAGATGTAGAGGAGAGGAGAAGAGATGTAGAGGAGAGGATATGTAGAGGAGAGGAGATGAGATAAAGAGGAGAGGAGTTGTATAAGAGAGTAGATGTAGAGAAGACAAGATGTAGAGTAGAGGAGAAGAGATGCAGAGGAGAGGATATGTAGAGGAGAGGAGATGAGATAAACAGGAGAGGAGATGTAGAGGAGAGGAGATAAAGAGGAGAGGAGATGTAGAGTAGAGGAGATGTAAAGGAGAGGAGATGTACAGGAAAGGAGATGTAGAGGAAAGGAGATGTAGATGAGAGGAGATAAAGAGAGGAGATAAAGAGGAGAGGTGATGTAGAGGAAAGGAGAAGAATCGGTGAGGAGATAACAATGAAAGGAAATTACTAAATGAATATATCCATAGTAACAATGTTGATGCCTTCTGAAGGAGAAGGTAAAACATTTACCCTGCTCAGCTAGTGTGTGTTTGTGTATGTGTGTGTGTTGTTATTTTAGCTTCTGTGAAGAAAGAAAATAAGACGTACAATAGTCTATAAGGAGCAGGAACAGTGGCCATCTTTAAAGAGGATACGTGGGAGAGAAAAGGACAAGGTAAGGGACAACGGTTAGTTGAGGTGGTGGGGTACTCTGACTTTAGAGCTAACTCCACCCACCCTTCCCCCTTCAAACCTTCCTAACCATCACAGGTGAAACAGACTGTCCCCAGAATCTCCAGAAGTGGCATTCACCAGGCATACTAGTAACAAATGGCCCTAATCTTCTCCACAATATCATAGTAATTCGGGAGGCATTTTGATATTTTACAGTTTGAATCCCAAAGCCCGTGTGAAGCAGAACACTAAGGTTGATAATCTGTTTAAAAAAACAAACAGATTCTGATATATTGTTTGTGTGTGTTCGTGTGTGTGTGTGCATGTGGTTAGTGCTTGTTTGTTTTTGTTTACGGAGCCCAGTGACACCCTGTCAGTGCACGGGTCATGATGACAAATCTCTCTTCTCCATCTACAGCCATGCATCTCTCTGCTGTTCAGTCAGGGCCATGTTTTCAGTGCTGCTCTGACACCTGAGCAGCCAGAGCCTGTTAAACTGCCCTGGCCCCAAATGGAGTTCTCATTTTCAAGGGCTCCATGGCATAATGTACTTTGTCTTGGGAATGACTTTTTCTGGGACGTGCTTGGCTCTCTCCAGGATGGACATGGCTGGCTGACTCCAGGGGAGACAGACGGAGGCCAATGGCGAGGCTGACACATGTTGAGAGGCTGTGATGAGTCAATGACTGAGGCAGGCTGTGTGCAGCTCTGTCTGGAACGTTTTACGCGTCCCCAACCTATTGTTTTTTTGTTCGTTATTTGCGTTGTTTGTAACTTATTTTTTAAACTTATTTTGTACATAATGTTGCCGCTACCGTCTCTTATGACCGAAAATAACTTCTAGACATCAGGACTGCGATTACTCACCACGGACTGGAAGAATCCTTTTTTTCCTTTAAGTCTGACGAGCCCGACGCGAATGATATACTGCTTCCTCGGGAACAGGTCCCGATCCCCACGATTTGCATAAAGAGGAGGAAGAGAAAGAGGGGCCGAATTGCTGGCTGCCTTCTGAGAATTCGTAGGCGATCGAATAAACCCCCACTTCCCTCCATTCTGTTAGCAAATGTGCAATCTTTGGAGAATAAAATCGACCAGCTGTGTGGAAGATTATACTACCAATGGGACATTAAAAACTGTAACATCTTATGCTTCACGGAGTCGTGGCTGAACGACAACACTATCAACATACAGCTGGCTGGTTACACGCTATACCGGCAGGATAGAACAGCAGCGTCTGGTAAGACAAGGGGTGGCGGACTATGTATTTTTGTAAATAACAGCTGGTGCACGATATCTAAGGAAGTCTCGAGCTATTGCTCACCTAAGGTAGAGTCTCTCATGATAAGCTGTAGACCACACTATCTACCTAGAGAGTTTTCATCTGTATTTTTCGTATCTGTTTAAATACCACCACAATTAGAGGCTGGCACAAAGACAGCATTGAATAAGCTGTATTCCGCCATAAGCAAACAAGAAAACGCTCACGCAGAGGCAGCGATTCTAGTATCCGGGGTCTTTAATGCAGGGATTTCTATCAGCAGGTTAAATGTGCAAGCAGAGAAAAAAAAACTCTGGACCACCTTTACTCCACACACAGAGATGCATGCAAAGCTCTCCCTCGCCCTACATTTGGCAAATCAGTCCATAATTCTATCCTCCTGATTCCTGCTTTCAAGCAAAAATTAAAGTAGGAAGCACCAGTGACTAAAACAATTTTTTAAAAGTGGTCGGATGAAGCAGATCCGAAAAGCTACAGGACTGTTTTGCATTGACTGGAATATGTTCAACAACGCAGACTCAACCCTAGAGGGGAGGACACCTCACTCCCCAGTGTCTCTCTTCTAAACCCTGGCCTGACCACTGGGGAGGGAGGTTTGGTGGGTAGATCAGCTTTCATTTTGCAGATAGATTGTGGCTTCTATCAATGTAATTATCTGCATCATTTCCAATCCCCCATATACCTTTTTGGGGTAAATATATACAGTATATATTTTTGAAATATATATTTCCTTTCCTTCTTCATTATTTTCCCCTAAACCTACCGCCCCTCCCCTAATTGGAGTAAACTAATGAACAACAACACTTAGGCTCCTACTTCCAGCTATAATTCCAGCTATATTTATTTTATGGGGTATTTTTTACATTAGTTATCTTGTGTTTTAGTTATTTTTAGTCCCACCCTTCAGCTCCCATCAATCCTTTCCCGGCTTAATAATTTAGCCTATGGATCAAGGCTCCAGCTCGTGTGTATATTCATCTTTTGACTGGGAACATTTCTCCACACCTCTGCTGTAATCCCTCCCTTCGCTGTCTCAACACACCTTCCACTTCAAACCCAGTGCCTATCTGAGTAAAGTAATGACTCCTCTTGAGGAATTAAAAAGGCATCATTAGCCAGCACCCGAAGGCCACACCTGATGGGCTGCTAGAAGAATGTTCTAGCTGACGCTGAGATGGGGGAGACAATCCAGCCACATTAGTTTTAACTGTGGCAACACTATTTGTTGAATTGAACTGTGGTACACCTGTCTGTCACTTAAATAGCAATCCATCATCCAACCAATCCATGCATGTTACAGAGAAACAGGTGTAACAAGTGTTGTAAGTGTTGTAAGTGTTGTAAGTGTTGTAAGTGTTGTAAGTGTTGTAAGTGTTGTAAGTGTTGTATAGTTGCACAGTTCACACCGCTGATATTAGTGTACATTCCTTTTGTTGTTGTAAGTGCCCTTTCTAACGTCGCACACTTCCTTCTCCTTCTACATTCTCCCTCATAAACATCCCCTGCCCCCCTTTACCTCGTCCCTCTCTACTGTACCCACATGGAAGAGGTAGATTAATGAAACAGTGTCCCATGAATAATGTTAAAAGACTTAGAATGAGTTTATAGGGTCACTGGCAGTGTTTTATAATGGTCTCCCACCATTATAGTGTATTTCAGTCATTTATGGACTTTTATCTGTTGATTTGTGAATTGCTGTACATGCTATCTATCTACTGTACTTGCTGATGTAGGCTACATGTTGTCAGTGGGCTCGCATGGCTATTCACGTCGCCTTTCTTTGTTCATTTGTACTTTACAGAGGAGTTAGGCATGTTAGGGAAGCACAGTATTTGTTCATGGAGGTGTTTCCTGTAGCCTACTGCACAATGCCAACAATACGATGCCACACAACTTGTACCTCTGGTGGTGTTATTCAAAGAATAGCTATTTTAATGGACTGACAGCCTCAGATGAATTTCATTTACCTCAGCGTCACGAGGGACATTTACATTAGAGCAGTACTTTCAATTATTTCTATTAGAGGACCTGATCTGGAAAGCCATCAAGTGATGGTGGGAAACATGCCACTCATCTGTTAGTGAAGAAGACATAACGTTTTACCTTGATAGAAGACGGATGAAGTCTGCCATCAACAAATAGGCTAAAGAGTATGGGCTATGTATAAAGATGAATAGAATATGTGTCTAATGGTTTTTCATTGAAGCGCTAAGAAACATAGAGATATGTGTGGAGATAAAGTGCAGCTACAGGTGATCGAATTGACATCTTCCTATAACATTGAATCTCACCTAAATCTCACCTGGCTGTCACTATTACCTGGGCTTAACAAATTCACACAAGTAACCAACAACAGCACAACTGTAGTTTAAAGGACTTTCGTTCATACATTTTATTCATCAGAGACACAAGGAAAGCAGAGTATAACAGCCAATAGTATAATGCCAGCTAGGAGAAGGGAATAGGTGTGTCTGAGAGAGAGAGTGAGAAAGAGAGAGAGGAGCGCGATATAACGGCAGGGCAGATGAACCACATTGGCACGCCTCCCTCTCTATGAATGCACAATGAGGCCGCTGGGCTTGTTAGCACTCGTCTGGGAAGCCAGGAGTAGGGGTGAGGGGCTATCTTGGCTAACCCCTCTGCAATTCTATTACACTAGTTTATAGCTCTTGGCAAATGCACGGTGCACCAAAGATACTGAGAGAAGGGTGAGGTTAAAGGGGGACTGCTACTTAGCATCTCACAAGGAGACAGAGAGGGCACCCAGGGAAACGAGTAGAAAAGGAAAAACAGGGAGAGAAAGAAAACATGACCATTATATTGAGTGACCAAGAAGCTTGACACGGCACGACACCGATGTAATAAGCATAAGAGGGGAACGGCCAGCGATCGAAAAGAGTTTCTTAGAACCTTTTAAACTGCACACTCATATACAAATCACACACAAGTACAACAGGTGGAGAGGACAACCCTTATATTCGGCCTTCTTACTACAGTGATCTCAGGAGAGAGAGATGTGCAAAACACATGGTTGTGGTTGCATTTGTACCTGGCCTTGAAATAAACAAGGCTAGTCGGCCAGGAATGTAACCCATGGTGCAGTGATCCATCACACTGTGTCCTGTGTGTGTGACCTGCCCTGCTCGGTGCTTTCCCACACGCACACACACGCACGCACGCACACGCATACACACACACGCACGCACTCACGCGCACGCACACACACACGCACGCACGCACGCACGCACGCACGCACGCACGCACGCACGCACGCACGCACGCACGCACACACACACACACACACACACACACACACACACACACACACACACACACACACACACACACACACACACACACACACACACACACACACACACACACACACAGCATCAACCAAAAGCTAATTGAGGAACAGAATAGGCTGATTGCAGGAAAGGCGTTTGGGTTTGTGTCTCTCTGTGGGTGTGTGGTGTGGGATGTCTGGAGTAAAGAACAGGGCAGGCAGAGCACAGTAAACAGGTCATGACTGAGTGTGGCCAAGCGTAGTGCAGCAGCCAGATGCGCCATCCCATCCTATCCCCCGGCAGGCGCCTGACAGAGAGCTGTCCCTGAGGTACAGGAACAAACAGACCAAACTTGGCCGCGAATCATACCTCAGAATAATTTAAACTCCCATACATAAAAACAAACAGACCCAACATGACAGAGACTCAACACAACACATTAATACCTGGGTCTGGGAAAAGGCCGTAGACACTGTGCAGCACCGCGTCTTCACAAACTGGTATGATGTTACAGGAAATGATTGGTGCCTCCACAATAGAGTATAGACCCTTTACTCATATGCCTCTAATGTAGACATAACCAACTGCTTATCCAAAATAGCACATTATTTTATCAATGTCTTCCAAGAGATTTGTGAATTAATGTAACCTGTTATACTAAATGATAAATCCTTGTACAAGCGTATCATAAGCCTATTATTGTTGCCTATGATTATATCCGCTGTTTTATATTGCTATTTTAACAGCATTCTCAAATGTTCTTTTTTTGTGAACTTCTGATGCTTCTCTCAAGCCACCATTTTGCTAAAGACTGACAGAGAACAAAAAGCTACCCACGTCACAACTACACCACAGTGCCACACAGTGGAGAAGAGATGAACAACAAACCCCTCTGTAAATAAAATCAATTAATGACTGTTAGATTATGCCACAGAGGGATTTTTATGGGCATGTCCTTTTCCTGTTAAAGTTTGATCTCCAAAGGGAATCATGATTAGTTCCATCTAAGTGGTGCTTGATACTCTACAACACTCACAAATCATTCTGCTCTGCCGTCCAAGTAACTGTCCAGTGTTTCCAGATTTATATGAAATATGACCTATAATTCATTTCCAAAATGAGTGAAATTGTTTTCCATCCAAAAAAAGCTTTTTAAGCATTTTAAAAAGCAACTTTTCTGTGTTGGAATGGTGTGGGCGTATCCCAACAACAGTTGGTATACACCGGTCATTCGAGTAGACCGCTGATTGGCCAGCTCATCCTCCTCTCTGAGGAAGTAGCAAGCATTTTCCAAACACTCTGTTTGAGGAGATACACGTTTGAGGAGGGGTTTTTGATGTGTTTTTACTCCATTTTATGTTTTTGCCACAAATACAAGTACAGGATGAGTCAACAACATTATTTGGGTGTGAGTTAACAGAATATGAACTTTTAAAAGTGAGATATTTACTGGACATATACTTTAACATGGCAGAGGGAGGCTAGACTACCTTTATTGATCCTCTGTGTTCATCTCTCTCAGGTTTATTAGGAGAAATACATCCTACTGCACGCGTCCTGAGCAGAGCCTGCCAGGGGGCTGTGGTGTAGACAGAATCCAAGGAAGACAAAAAAAGGAACTGTAATAAAAAGATCCTTGAAATATCATATTAGTAGACTATGAGTGAGGTAAACAGAGGCAGTCAAGACACCCCACCCAGACCCAGATCCGTTATAGGTCTACAGTACATTACCAGGCTGATTTCCCCTGGACCAACGGCCGCTCAGCACGTCTTTGTGTGTGCCCCCCAAGAAAAATATTGTGTTCTATAAAACTTCTCCATAAACGGCCAGGCACAATAAATCCAGGGTAGAAATATTAAGTGGAAGCAATATTTCTCTGGACTCGCTCCAGGTTCATAGTAAAACTCAATAGTCGGGATGACCTTACCGTTAAAATATATATTATAGCAGGAAATAATGGCATTTCTTTCCAATGAAGGCATCCCTGAGCGGGAACTATTTTCAACCCACTGGAATTCCACTGGTGACACATCCATTAAAATAGACTATGAATACACTTGCAATAGATATGGTCACTGTTCATAACAAATGCAATTATGTAAAAAAAAATGATAATGAAAACAGTCATTGCATTTAAGAGTAAACCCAAGTCAAATACTGTACATGATCAAGGACAGCTGCTTGTGAAAATCCTGGCTCTGCGTAATGCTCTGCCACGTGTGAATGGACGGATTCGACTGTCACACACACACACACACACACACACACACACACACACACACACACACACACACACACACACACACACACACACACACACACACACACACACACACACACACACACACACACATACACACACACACACACACACACACACACACACACACACACACAAAACTTTTGGAGCTCGCTGTTGCTCGGAATTTGATGTCAATTAAATGTCTATTCCACTTTGGCTTAACGTAATTTAATTGAAATGACGTGGAAACAACGTTGATTCAACCAGTGTGTGCCGAGTGGGGAGCTTGAAACTTGGCAGCAAGTGAATCTTCCAGTAAGATAATAACCACAAGCACACATCAAAATGGTTAATAGGCCAAAAAACTCGACATTTTGCAATGGCCATCTCAGTCTCCCGACTTGAAACCCATTGAAAACCTGTGGTTTGAGTTTAAGAGGGCAGCCCATAAGCGCAGACAAAGTATATCAAAGATCTGGAAGGATTCTGTATGGAGGACTGGTCTAAGATCCCTTCCAATGTGTTCTCCAATCTCATAAAACATTTTAGAAAAAGGCTCAGTGCCGTTATCCTCGCAAGGTGAGGTATTCAAAACAATTTTGACCCTTATCTGGTTAAGAAAATTAAAAAATTGCTTTCCCTTTATCAAGGATGTCAATCATTTAAATGTTTACATTTTAGTCATTTAGCAGACGCTCTTATGCAGAGCGATTTACAGTTAGTGCACTCATCTACAGATATCTAGGTGGGACAATCACATATCACAGGGATAGAACGTACACTTTTCCTCAACAAAGTAACTACCAGTAGAGAGCTAGGGGAGGGAGGGGGGGAGGAGGGGGTCAAGTGCAAGTGCTGGTTAGATTTTTTTGAGGTGAGGAGGAGAATTATTTAAGATACTGTTTGAAAAGGTAGGGTTTCAGATGTTTTCGGAAGATGTCCTAGCTTCAGGGGGAAGCTGGTTCCACCACAGGACAGAGAAGAGCTTGGACTGTGCTGAGTGGGAGCTGCCCTCCCATATGGGTAGGAGGGCCAAGAGACCTGAGGAGGCAGCACAGAGTTATCAGGTTGGGGTGTAGGGTTTCAGCATAGCCTGCAGGGACGGAGAGGCAGTTCCTTCCGTTGGTAAGCACCATTGTCTTGTAGTGGATGCGAGCATCGACAGGAAGCCAGTGGAGTGTATGAATGAGCAGGCGGGCTGCAACGTTCTGGATAAATTGGAGGTGGTTTGATGGCACAAGCGGGGAGCCCAGCCAACAGTTGCAGTAGTCCAGACGGGAGAGGACAAGTGCCTGGATTAGGACCTGTGACACTTCCTGTGTGAGGTGGGGTCATACTCTACGGATGCTGTAGAGCATGAACCTGCAGGAGTGAGTCAATGCTTTGATAACCATATGTAAATGAAGTATTGATCTAAGAGATATAGAGTTATAGGTACACCGAGACATATTTCAATATGGTATAGTATTTATCACTGATGTTTTCAAAAGGAGAAAGAGAACATGCAAAGCTGATGTTTTATTAATCAAAGTAAATGTACAAAGGGAATACATGTTCTACTGTAGAATCCTCCCAATTAGCCCTTCAAATAAGTGGTACACTGTCTGTGATCCTGGCAGTCCAAACCACACTGGTCCTCACTTCAGACTCATCTGGACCTCGATTTCCAGCACATCTCCCTTAACAATTATGCAAAAGAATGCCAAGGCCTCTTAGCATACTTACCCACAAAAACCCACAGGAAACCTACATTCACTACCTGCTGAAAACTGCCACTAAAACATGCCATTGTTGCTTTGCTAAAAGACACAATGTGCTTTTGTTACAGATTTCACATTAAGATAATTGCCTCTGGAGGGGTTAGATAGATGATATGATCAAAACATCCTAATGAGGAGAGTAGGGAGAGGGAAGGTAATGCAGTCCCTCCTTGATGAGGTCATAACAACCCCAACCTGCTTTGTGTGTTAATGATGCAACAGCCAGCAATTTTTGGACACTCGTTCCCTAGTGAAGGGTCGGCTGTCTGTGAGCAGACGAAGAGTCCATCCTGAGAAAAGAGAGTTAGAGCGATACATAGAGGGGAAAGAGAGAGGGGAGAGAGGATCCAGGCAGAGGAGACTGTAGCTACCTAGCTAGTGCTGTGCCTTTAAAACGCCAGGCCCCTCCTTCCTCCACACAGTCAGAGCGGAGAAGCAAAGCAAGTTGTGCTGGCAGGAGCCTGAGCCTCACGATAAACCCTGGCATCAGCCTGCCTTCACCCGGCAGTCAGCGAGGACACTTCAGGGCGCAGGGGCAGAGAGACGGGACGGAGAGAGAGTGAGACAGACAGAGAGAGAGAGAGAGAGAGAGAGAGAGAGAGAGAGAGAGAGAGAGAGAGACAGATTGGCGTCAGGAGCAGCCTCCAGAGGGCTCTGACTGATACAGATCCTCTCCACAGCTCTGTACACAGTAGCTCTTTCTGCTGTTTCCTGACGCTGGCAGGGTTGATGAGGATGGCTAGTGGCTTCTTCTTTTCCACAGCATCGTCACTAGAGCAACGGTAGCATCAGCATCTACAGCAGCAACAGCTTCAGCCTCAGCATCATCAGCAGCAGCAGCAGCCGGATCTATACTCTGCTGCTGGTCCCTATTCTTCAGCCGCCTCCTCTCTCTGGTGTCTAAGAGTGCTGCTGTCAGGGCCGTTCCGCCCACCTCCACTTCTGCCTCCTCCTGCCTCCTCCTCCATCCTGCCTCCTCCTCCATCCCGCCTCCTCCTCCACATCTCCATCCTCCACATGCTCTCCTTCATTCCTTCCATTGAGCCACGGCACTGAATTAATTCTTCGCCTTCTGACTGGAGCTGCTTTCTCTAGGAAGACAGTAAGTGATGTAGGGAGAGAGGTAGATACAAAGAGAACAAGTCGGGGAGTATAATATGTGTGTGTGTGAGCATGTGAGTGTGTGGCTGAAAGAGAGGAGGGTGTCAGTGTGTGTTTTGATAGAGAGATTGAGACTGCAAGAGAACTAGCAGGATGTGTGTGGCTTGGATGATCCTCCTGTGCATTTAATCAGTCAGTATCACAGAGCATAGACTGTAAGCCCTGGACACAGCTACAGCTGCTGATGTAGAGAGAAGGTAAGTGTGTGTGTGTCTGTGTTTTGGTGTTAATAAGAGGAAGGTGGGAGAGTCCTGCTGAGACTAGATGTGCATTTTCACAGCAGCTAAAAAAATCGGCAAATTCCAGCACCGCAGTTAATTCCTGTCTATCTCCCTGCCTCCCTGCCTCCCTCTTTCCCTCCCTCTCTCTCCCTCTCTCCCTCTCTCCCTCCCTCTATCACCCTCTCTCCCTGCCTCCCTCTCTCCCTCTCTCCCTCCCTCTCTCTCCCTCTCTCCCTCCCTGCCTCCCTCTCTCCCTCCCTCTCTCCCTCCCTCTCTCTCCCTCTCTCCCTCTCTCCCTCCCTCTCTCTCCCTCTCTCCCTCCCTCTCTCTCCCTCTCTTCCTTGCTCTATTGCTGTTGTATTCTATTTGCAGTGCTGCTGAGCCTAGAGAGGAGAAAAGAGAGAGAGGAAGAAAAAAACAACTGCTTTCCTTCTCGTCTCTCCAGGTGTCATGTGTGATTGGCCAGCTTGCCCTCTGGCAGTAGGATCAGCCTGGATTCCGTGTGTGTCTCGCCCCCCTGCCTGTGCCTGGGCTCCGGCTGTCCCTGGGGACGCGCTACTGGGATTTACCTCTTACTGCTGGATGGAGATGGGCTTTCTGCCTTTTTGAAAACTGTTCACCAAAGGAGAAATGCACAGATACAAAGAAGGAGGAAATATAATGAATCAATCAGCAGCACAACCAGGCAGACTGCTGGATTCCCTTAGCAACAACTCGGGGAGTGAAAGAGAGAAGTGAATCGTCTCTTCCTATCTTCTCTGGTGTCTGGTTTCTGGGCACACCCCTGCAGACCAGAGTGGACCAACAGTCAGATCTGAAAGGGCAGGATTTGGGACACTGCATGGACACGAAGGACACGCAAGTCACCCTAACGCCAGGGGAAGGATCCTCCTCTTCCTCCTTCTCTTTCACCTCCTCTGGTTCATCACCATGTTGGTTTGTCATTCTTCCCCTGCACGTTCTATTCATTAGTCACATTTTACTCGCTAAGATGTCCGTTTATCCTGGACACCTGGACTAAGCCCTGCCACTGAACAAAAGATTGGACATTCTTCACACACACACACACACACACACACACACACACACACACACACACACACACACACACACACACACACACACACACACACACACACACACACACACACACGCACAGAGACTCTCACCTCTCCTCCTACCTTCCTTACTCCTCTCTTTGACGAGAAATGAACAACACGTGTCGGGCATCATCTGAACATAAAATGGATGGGTGCAGAAGTTGCTTTTGATGTGGGCTATTTCTTTATTCCTTCAAGATTAGTTTATTCTCCCGTCACTTCTAAGAGAAAAGGAACACTGCACGGCGGAGGACACAGGAGGAATATCTCTTGTTTTCAAAAGGATTTGTTCTCCTCTCTCCCTAAAAAAGACAGATGCCAAACTGAGGGAGTATATTTAGAATCCAAAGCTTGTCCCTACTGCCTACCAATAATGTAGACCAAGATCATTAAAAAAAATGAGCAACTGCTGGGAGTTCTATTTTTCTTTGCTTGGATATTCTGATCTACAGGGGAGGCTGAACATGAACCCCTTGTTCAGCTTGACAACCTGGGATGCACTCTTTTACAGTAACCTGGCTGACACCAAGTCACTGCATCGTACCAGCTAAATAAGATTGTAAAGGAAGGTGAGTGGGAGGGGAAAATAGCAACTTCCTCTGACAGACGATCTAAATAAATATCCTCCTCAGAGACCGATGCAAACGTACACACTGACACATGAGATGAGTATGCTCTCTAGCTCAACACTATTATATAAGGTGTTTTCACACACACCATCTTAGCTCCTGTTCTTTTCATCATCCTCCTGTTCCGTGGATTTAACTTGAGTTTTTTCATGTTTCTTTTGGCTTCATTTTTGGTACGATCCATCCTGGAGTCATGGATGGAGGAGGGTAACGCCAGGGGGTTGAGCGCTCAGGCCAGGCAAGGTCTTTTGGCTGTCCAGGGGCTTTTAAGATGTTGAGGTCTCCCTGCATGGCCGGGGCCCCTGTTCGGATCAGTAGCACCGAGGCTCCTCTCGGCCAGAGACATGGACCCCGAATCGGCTCCCCCCCGCCCCTGCCCTCAGCCCGCCGGCCCCTGGCCCCAAGTCGCCCTGTGAAGGATGTCCCTCAGCAGAGCTCCGGCCCGGGACACCTCTGAGACCCCCAGCCAGACCCCCAGAGAACGCATCCGCAGCCACATGAAGATGGTGATCAACCAGCTGGACGGCATTCTCAAAGAGCTCAAGGATGTGGCCAAGGAACTCCGGGAGGTGAGGCACTATAGCGGGCAGCATGCGCCACTGTCTCACCTTACTGGGGACGAGGTTCCAGGGGTGGTGGTGGGGGGCTGGAGGAGTAAGGTAGATTGGGGAGTTACTCCTTGAGAGGATTGCATTGAATGAAGTGTATAGAATGCATTTCACAGAATAGAGATGCTTTTAATTAGGATTTGAAGATGACATCACTTTGGCTTGGGTGCAGGTGGCAGGAGAACATCGGTTTCTGCTTCTGTAATTAGAAATACCATCTTCCTTTTGGCATTCGAGGGCTAATTCCGATACCATCGTGTACACAACGATAAGTGTCGTTCAGATGTATTCAGCGTCCTATGAAACCTTCTTTAAATAGTGGCTGTAGAGGAAGCAGGGCAGAGCCAGGAATCTGGGCTGAAACAGAAACACAGGGGAGAGAAGAGGTGTGCTTAGGTAAGACACAGGACTTGGCACTGCACTAGTTACGTAACCATTTTGTTATCAGCTGGATATCTACTGTATTTTCACAACTGCCATGGTAACGCGATGAAAAGATCAGAGTGTGTGTCTGCATCAAAAAGGGATGAACAAACAGGAAGAATATGTGCGTGGATCATATAGTGTGTGACAGCGTGTGGGTCTTTATGGAATGTCTACTGTACTTTTGAAAAATTCATTGATATTAGAATGCAGGATTGATGTGTGTGTATGTGTGTGTGTATTTTGTGGGTGTCCATGTGTATGTACCTACCTGTGTGTGCAATGTGCATACACATGTGTAAATGCAAAGCTATCTTGCCCCCTTGCCCCTTGCTATCTTGCCCTTCGTCCAGAGGATGTCCTCCCCCCTCTCCCGCTCTCCCTCCTTTCACTCTCTCTCCCTCTCCATATCTCTCTCTCTCTCTCTCTCTCTCTGAGTAAATAGTGGCTCTCTGACACATCCCTACTCCAACCCCACCCTATCTGTTATTACCTGCCTCCCAACCTCCCTCAGATCAAGAGGCCAGGAGTGGGGGGCTGGGGGCACGCCCAGTGCCCTGGAGACCCAGGGGAGGATAGAGTCTGACCAGACCAAGGGGAGGGTGGGAGAGCGAGGGGTCATAACTCACTCCATCACCACCACCTTCCCCTGACTCCCCCAGTCTTTTGCCCACTTCCTCCTTTATGTACTCACATGGGGAAAGGTGCAAGGGCACGGCTCACATCGCTCCACACCGCTCACTCACAGCTCACGCTTCCCTCTGAGTCCAAAAAACCCCACCGGTGCTCTAGTGATTGATGATTATGGGACTCCTGCAAGTGGAATAATGCTGGCTGGAGCTATTTATAAACAAAAACACTAGCTACCTCTGTCTAGCTCTGCCAGCACCAACATATACAGTATTACGGTTCTTATTTCAGAGCCCCGAAAAGGCTTCAATACAGCAGCCGATGTATCATCCGTTCTGAAGGGAACACAAATAGAAATATTGAAATTGGTAGCAAGAGATTGTGTTAGCCACAACAGCAGTAGTGGCAGTAGTATCAATATTTAGCAATTTGCTCGTTTATTCCATTGTGGACTGTATTAATAGCAAAACGTTGAAAAGGTGAAAAAATGCATTAGTGCTCAATGTACCGGCAGATGCATGGCTGCCTAATGTTCCGGAAAATCTCTCATTCTTGGCCACATGAAATGAATAACATAATAGATAACATCTGTCACATAAATAAATGATGAATTACTGGCTCTGTTAAGAAAAACAAATAAATAACTCAATAACGGGAGTCAGGGTAACGTGGTGAGTGAATGTGAACTGAACTGGACTGACTGGTGGTGGATCATCACTCCATGTTGGAGGATGGTGTTTGGAGAAGCCTGATGGCGTATGGCGATCCGGAGGCAGCAGAGATAAATATAGGATTATCTCTAGAGGTCCGTAGGGAGCTGGCCTGATTTCAGAGCTCTCAGGGTTAAAAACAAGCCGAGCTCCCGTCAGTCCACATACTGTATCAACAGCTCATAAATGACTGTCTCCACAGCCAGGCCTGAACCCCGGTCATACAGGACCAAGACAGTACATGGCCCCAGGCCCAGCCCTGCATTCAGTATGTGGGTTATCTCAGACATGCTCCATGGCCACAGCAGGGGAGGCTATCCTAACGTCGCCCCATGCCTTCACAGAGTTTAGGAGAAGGGGGTTAAAGTAGAGCCACCATGGCAGAGCCAAAATAGTTTTTTTGGAAGTGGATCTAAAACTGGCAATTATAGTATAGCTAGACCCACAGCCTTGCCTCATCTCACTTCAGCCATTGGTCTGTGCTGGAGGTGTGACGACAGGAGAGGAGATGGAGGCATGATACAAACAACGTTACATACTATACATACCATACATAAAACTAAACCAAGCCGTAGAGAAGAAGTCATCATAACAACTGTCAGTTTAGAAGGCAGCGCAATCACATAGAGAGATGCCATTGATCTTATTTACATACAGAAATGTATTACAGCGGCTATAAACTCGCCGCGCTTCAAGATATGATGTTTCCAGCATTACCATTCAATTGTGTCACATTTGTGAATCCCATTATGCAATTTCACAGAAAGAATAAAACAGAATCTAAATGAAGTCTCCAAAACGAAATACACTGATAATATACTCTCCACACATCAACAGCAATAGCAGCTGTAGAGGAATGTTTTAATTCGGGGTATCATGTCAACATTACCCTTACAATCTCTGACAGCCAAAAATGGAACCAAATGAAAATCACAGCATCCTCTGCAGCATGAAATATATTTTTTTTGTTAAAACTGAATCCAAATGAATAAAAGCTATTTAAAATAGCTGAGGAATAGCAAATGTAAGAAAACATCCATATTGGGTATTAGAGAGATATAAGACTGGTAAATTGAAAGCATTAAATGAGGCGGTAAGAACAGACAAATTGGAGAGTGGAGGGGAAGAGCAGGCACGCTGCAATACAGAGAGAGACGAGTGGTAGGCACGTCTTTAGATGGAACCTAAAGAGAATAGGGAACTGTTATTATGTGGAGCTAGTCATTATGTAGAATCATACGAATAGCAGAGGACGGAAGATTTCCATGCTCAGTGAGAGGAAAATGCAAATAGGGCGGCCATGAAAACCAGTAGCAAGAATTAAGGTAGCTAATGAGAGGAGGGAAGAAAGAAATACCTAGAGCAATTATCACTGGCAGAGTACAATATGCACCATTTCTTAGAACTCGGAGTCTGGCTGCCCAATCACTGATCTGGCAAATCAGGCAAATCAGTTAAGAACCCATTCTTATTTACAATGACCGCTTAGGTTAACTGCCTTGTTCAGGGGCAGAATGATTTTTACCTTGTCAGCTCGGGATTCAATCTAGCAACAATCAAGGGAACATTGCAAAAATGAAAATGGACAAAGGAAAAAGCCATTTAAATGACCTGATTAGAAAGCAGAAAGCAGCACTTTTATGTTTTGTGGCGTTCTATAAACGGTGCATTGTTTGGGCCCCGTGTGATGCGGTGGGAGGAATACAAAATATAAACAGCTGGCTGAAGATCAGTCAGAGAGCCACTGGGCCTCCGTCCTGATCCAGTCTGGACCGGGCACCAGCACCACGGTGGGGGACGGCAAGGGAGTCGGCACACTCGGATAACCGCCACAGAGCTCAGCACCGCTCAAATCTGGTCAGAACACAGAGGTAGCCACAGGAAGCCCTAAATCCAAATCAAAGGCTGCTGTTTCTGCAGTGGACGTTTATCCTCTCCTCTGTTTGCTCTCTGTTCCCCTGCCGACAGTGCCCCGTGGCAGGGACGAGGCCACCTTACAGCTGTAGTGTCAAAGGGTGGACACTAGGTGTGCAGTCACAGTGACAGTCATTGCCTAGCAGCACAATTATGACAATTGCAAATTGGTGCACCAACCCAACCTCTCAGGTCTGAAAAAAACATGTTCCGTGTGAGAACAGGTGCCGTAATTGAAAGGGTCTTTGTTGAATAAAAAATAATCTACAGTGTATGTGTTAAAAAGATGCCCCTGTGGGCACAAACTAATCATGTGTTAGCGCTGCAGGTGGTGATGCTGGTTTCCTTTAGTTTACCTGAGCCCACTTATCACAAATTACAATCAGTCTCTGTGCCCTGGTGGACCGTTTCCCAGAAAGCAACTGTTTCCATTTCCCTGCCAGTTTCCTAGGTTGACTGCCCAGTTTACCGTGGCCTCTCCAGTGAGGGTGCCCCAGCCCAGCATGCTGGTAGCGACTAGCGAGGCAATTTACTGAAGATTAAGGGCAGGATTTGGCCAAGCTGAGGGTCTGGGGAAACGCTCACCAGCTGCCCTGTAAGCACATGGAGTTCACTGGGCTATGCTGAAGGCTTACCGTCACCTCTGAGAGTTGATATGATCACTAAACCTGCCACAACTGGGCCAAAGGGTTTCCTATAGCGTCACGTACAACCAGAGATAAAACAGAAGTGAAGCAATACTATGTCAATTTGTTCCACCTTGTCTGACCTCCTTTGTGTGCTGAAATTAAATTCTCCAATTAAACTTAGTGATATTATGCCTCCAGCAAAGTTCCTTAAATTCTACACATGAACAACACGACAGGGCCACTTCAGTATCATCTGTACTGACCCGCCCCCATCTCCATACCTGTGTTCCTCAGTCAGTGACCCGGACGTGATCTTCGGATGACCTCATTGACCAGTAGCCTGGCTAGTTCCGCCTCAGAATGACCCATAACGCTCCTATAGTAAAACAGAGAGACACCTTAGCAGTGGGACATAAAGAGTTAAAGCTTTAGTGGCTTCTAACCTTGAGAGGGAGCTGTGGAGAGGAGAGAGAAAAGAAAACTGCACCAGGCTGGCATACCTTTCCACTGAGCCTCTTTTACCAAGCACCGCTGTGGAGCTACAGCTACTTTAAGATGCAGGGCCAGTGTGTTGACCAGCCCAGCATGCCTGTAAAACCCAGTGGATTAGCAGGCCCTTTGAACTCTCCTTCTCTGTGGACCTTGCACTCAGCATAGATGATAATGAAAGTTCCTGGTTAGAGCCCAGGCGAGGTACAAAATTGGCCCTTATATCAAAGCAGTCATCATACCAAATCAACCTGGTAAGCCACATATCTTTTCTACAACGCCAGCTATCTGTGACTAGATACCATTACATGAGGTAGAGGATTGAGGGGGCTTGCTATGCATCTTTGTACATAATGTGAAGCTGCAACCCTTCCCCTTCCTCCAGGGGAGGATACAGGAGAGAGAGGGGAGGGAGAGCGCGAGAGAGAGAGAGAGAGAGGGGGGAGGGAGAGAGCGAGAGAGAGCGAGAGAGAGAGAGAGAGATAATGGTTCCTCCTTGCTGTACAGGCTGGCGACAGACCGGTTGAAACAGCTTATATCAATTTTAGCAATTGTGCTTGTGGGCGTTTTTAGGATTGTTTTTGGCCTATCTTTGAGCTGTGAATAAAACCAGTGGGCTGTAGTTAATGGTGTGAAAAAATGGCATCCATTGACGTGCACAAGCAGGCCCCCGGAATAGAATAGCTACATTACTTGATGGTCTCTGAGCATACTGTACTCACACTGACAAAACCATTTTCTTTGGACTTCCAGTGAAATGTCTGCAAGGTTGAATGTCACTGCACTGAAGGGGCACAAATACCAAAGAAGAAATTGGAGACATGTAGGTTATGAATGTGTCTGAAAGTATGAATAGCAACCCAAATTAATACAGTAGGTGACCTACTTGTCAAGAGACCAATTTTTTCTCTCCATCGGCTGTACCAGGGAAACGCTCAGGGCAGCTAGATCACTATTACATTATGGTTCGTTGTGACAGACTGAGGAACCTACAAAACCTCACGTGGTTTTGGGCAAAATATTAATAACTGCATTGCTATGATTGGGTAACATGAATCGACCCAGTTTAGAATGAGCCCATAATGTGATTGTTCTGAGAAGCCCAACGTCCTTTCAAAAGCTTTAACAGCAGGCAACCAAGCATCTGCGACCTCAAACCTTTAAAAACCTTTCAATCAGGCATTTGATTCATTTGATCAATTCTGTCTGTTGGCCTATCTGACCGGGCATGCATTGTCTGGTTATTTTCCGGTTTTATTCATGTTTTTGATGATTCACACCGGGGTGCCCTTTAAGTGAGACATTCCACTCCATTCATATCCTCTGATTTGGCACCAAACTCAGATTGCAAAATGTGCACGTGTTTTCAAGCATAGTCCTTTTACTAAAACCTTTGTAGACTAATATGCATCGCAGTTGTTATACAGAATATCACACACGAGAAGAGGTTGTAAAATCTATTTTAGAAGTTCATTTACATTGTGTCGCCAACCTGTTGCCCTAATCCTAACCTTAATCCTAACCCTAAACTAACCTAACCTAACCTAACCTAATCTAACCTTAACCCTTACCTTAACCATTTTAAATTCCAACTTCAATAGAGTGACGTCAGAGTTTGACGTTCCAAGTACTCCGGATAGAACTCATTTCAGAAGGTATTATCCAGCAGCAATTATCCTGCAGGTGCCCACAGTCACAATCACATCCACATACTGTATACAGCACGTTTTCCTAACATCTATAGGCTATTCGTTAATGATTATGTGATGTTATGTCCTGATATGTTGTAATGTATTATGTATTGGTCATTAATATGACAACTATTGAGAAGTATTCATTGTTAAGGGAATTGCTAATTGATAAAATACCTGTTTAGGGCTTTTAACATGTTCAGGTGCTCATTTTCAACCCCCTAGATTTGATGTCCGCATGGAAATCGATATTCCCATCAAAATCCATCAGTTTAAGATAGAGATATCTTTTTTGCATGGGCTGTTTCTCAATCCACCATATCTGCCAATGTCGGCCTTCTGCTTCTGTGGTGGAAGATGGCAGAGCTACAGCGGTGTTTGTCAGACCAGGAGACATCAAGAAAATCGGTCTTCTCACAAAAACGTTTGCAGAGTCCGAACAGTTTGGGCTTGAAAGTTAAGACTCTCACAAACGTGATGGTATTCTCCGTTTTGCTATATGACCCCCACAAGCTTCACGGGACTCATCTGAAGTTGGTACTGCCGATGTGCCAACTTCTGTCTGTAGTGTCCGGCTACAAATGAATGTGACCCCACCATCGGAAGTTGAGCCCCTTACGAACATGCACTCACTCAAAAAAATGGATGAATTGGATAGGGCATTTCCACGTCATAGGAGTATGGGTCATTACACTATAAAAAAAAATATACACACATCTTGAGCTTTTTTATGTCTCTCAGATATAGGACAGATACTTTAAATCATACTCACATTTTTGTTTGCTTTGTTATTTTCTTGTTGGGGGATGGGGGTTCAGGTACAATATTAATGTCAATTTACACACTTTATGCCATATGTAGCCTTAGGCTGACACTTTAAAGAATAAAAAAGTAAGAACTACAAACAGAGAAATTATCATATTGATCACACTGGAGTTTGTACTAATAACATTTGTATGTGAAGAAGAATAAGCAAAAAGAGGTGGCCTTACACCGCCAACTCCCCATCCCATCCTCCCCAGTACAAAATGCATGTATGTGCTGCTTAAAGCTTTTCTATGGGCTAGTTACTATGAGTGAGGCCATACTCAATGTTTCATCAAGGCTTAGAATGTTTTCTGCCTCATCTACAGGTGCTTCATAATTATTGTCACCCTTGTTAAAGATGAGCAAAAAAGACTCTATAAAATAAATAATACAAATACTGAGCTGTATTGTAAGCTCCAAAACATTTGGGAATTCTACTATTTTATGTTTTTGCTCAGATAAAATTATTTTGTTTCAGAAGCAATAAAAAAAATATATAGCCTTTTTTCAATACTCTAGCAGCCTCCCCCTTGCGAGGACAAGGACACTGAGCCTTTTTCTCAAATGTTTTATGAGATTGGATAAGACATTGGGAGGGACCTGAGACCATTACTCCATACAGAATCTTTCCAGATATTTGATATCCTTCATCTGTTCTTATGGGCTGTTCTCTTAAATTCAAACCACTGATTTTCAATGGGTTTCAAGTAGCCTTGAACCCTATTGAAAATCAGTGGTTTGAATGGACTCGAGCAAAATGTTGATTTTGTGGTCAAAATGTTGATTTTGTGGTCAATTAACCATTTCTTTGTAATTTTGATTAATGCTTGGGGTTATTGTCTTGCTGGAAGATCCACTTGTGGCCAAGTGTCAGCCTCCTGGAAGAGGCAACCAGGTTTTTGGCTAAAAATGTCCTGGTACTTGGTAGAGTTCATGATGCCGTCGACCTTAACTCCATTGGTCCCTTTTTGAATAAAACAAAAAATATTTGAGCATGTACATGTATTTATTTGCTCATCTTTACCAACGGGTGCCAATAATTATAGAACTGACTGTATACCACCATTTTGCACCTGAATCTTAATGCTTCACACCCTCCTGACAACACCATATGGTCCACTATTCTACAATATTTCAGTCACATTTTAGTAGGCCAACAATACTGTTGTACCTTCCTATAATGTCTATGAACAAGATAACGCAGCGTTCCCAACATCTCGTCATTTTGTAAATACCAGCACACGATTGGGAAAAATCCACTTGAACACCCCTCCAACTGGTGGTGATTAGTAACCTCCGACGTCATTTGTCAGTAAGACTACAAGCATGGCAGCATCTTCAGCAGTTTTTGTTGATAGTAAGAACAAAATGCAAATTGTTCATGCAAAATTGATTCCGTTCATCTTCCTATTGATTTAGAAAGTGAAAGCAGCTTTTTATGGGCAAAAAATATCAAACAATCACAAGCCTTTCAATGACCTCCGTGTTTGGCGGCATTTCCCAGTTCAAGCATGTGAATACACCCAACTTGTAATGATGACTTCACAACTGTTATTTATCACAGTTGGTTATAAAGGCAGTATTATTCCCAGAATCCCCAGACTAAAATGTCATTCATTACCTAATTTCTGTTCCTGAGTAGCCTGTGTACATATGTCATCTAAATAGGGTCTTAGAAGGCAGGGGTGAGTTTCCCAAAAACCTCTGAAGCACTACAATCATCTGAAGTCCATTGGTAGGCAATGGATGAACAATGATCTTAGTGCACACAGGTTTTGAGAAACCCACCTCAGATCAGTTGATAGAGATAGGTGTACAATTGGTGACTGATTGCAGGAGCATGGGCCTGGAACTTCAGCCAGACATTTCCTTCCACCCAGAGAGAGGGATCCAAGCCCCCTCTCTCTCAGACTATTTATGTGCTGCTGTAACCTTGTGGTAGCAGTCACACTCCGGCTGCCACCTGGCTCCGCATGGATGACTGCCACCACTGTCATTGTCAATAGTGTTCAGATGCAGGCGTCAGCTGCGGGCGGGCAGGCAGGCGACCAGGCAGGCGGTGGGGACGGAGATGAAAGATGCACAGACAGACGAGGGGACAGATTAATTATTCAGGGACACAGGTAAGAGCAGACAGTGGGGAAAGGATGTGTCAACAAACTGTTTTGATGATTAATATTTTTGTCATTTGACAGTGGTGGTGAGGGTATGAAAGGGCATTCGGGTTGCGTGTGTACTCAGTCACCCTCTAACAGTCACCTGCTAACCTCCACCTTCATTGAACCTAGACTCACCCCAACCCACAACAAGGCCACGAGCACAGCTTTCATACCAAGTCCCTCTCTGCCTACACTCTTACACCTGCAGGCTGGAAGTGAATATTTAGTTATATTGTCTCTGTGTTGTTAATAGTCTAGTGTGAGTTGAGCTTACTTCCAGGTGACATGGCAGAGTTTATGCAGGATCTCTAGGGGGTGCACACACACCCCCTTCTAAAGTGACATCCCTATTTGTATGTAAAGTTACAGAGGCTGACAAGAGACTGACAAGAAAAGCAGCTCCACTGTCCTCATTTCAACTATGACTCACGTCTCCCTTGCCTTACTCCTGGTTCTGGTGCAGACATTATTCAGTGGAAACTATATAGCTGATGGAGAAATTGCAAGAACGACTTCATGTGTTCTGATTTTGGGAACAAATAATAAGTCGCTCACTTTGCAGCCGTGTCAGCAAGTCAAGCGGAGGTACAGTAATGTTTTTAGCGCGCCAACCGCTTCCCATTCTTCCTGTACTATCACTGATCATGTTCTTACATTTAAAATATCCATCCGTGGCATTAGGTTGCCTGAGTGTTTAATCAATACAGTGGAAGTAGAGAGGGATATGGATGGATGTAGAAGCACACTGTGGCGAGGGTGAGGGATGGATGGAGTATAGGGGTATCATGACTACAATGACCCTTCACAGAGCTAAAGCTTCTCCCCCGTCACATAAATCTAAGCCCCTGACCCAGAGCGTTCACTTGATTATTCATTCTGTGTGCTTTTGCCACTTGCCAAAAGGCAAACTACGTGACTCATTGGCAGAGCATTTAAAGTCTAGCTGTCCTTGTTTGGCTGAGAGCTGCTGCAGTTGACGTGGGAGGAAATAAAGGAATGAGGGATGGGGGTTGGGGCGGGCCACAGTGGTGCCATGGAGATCTCCACTGTGCTAATTAAGGTCATGGGTTGAATACATATAACCCTCAGTATCAGCTGTTAATGTTGGCAGAGCAGAAAGTCCAGGGTGATGAAGTGCTTTGCCCAACGTCAAGATTTTTTGTGTTGACCTGTTGTTGTTCGGGGTTCGGTTTATATCGGCACAAAAAACAAAGAGCAGGCTACAGGGGGACAATGGCACAGCAACAGATCTCCTGCAACCTACAGTAGCTACTGAACGAGTCTGCAAGTGTGCAGACAGTATACATGTTGCAGAAAACTGTGAAATACAGAGAAAGGACAAGAGAATGTGTGTGTGTGTGTGTGTGTGTGTGTGTGTGTGTGTGTGTGTGTGTGTGTGTGTGTGTGTGTGTGTGTGTGTGTGTGTGTGTGTGTGTGTGTGTGTGTGTGTGTGTGTGTGTGTGTGTGTGTGTGTGTGTGTGTGTGTGTGTGTGTGTGTGTGTGTGTGTGTGAGAGAGGGGGGAGCTTATCTCTGGCTACAGGCAGCAGTTACTCCCAGAACCATGCCTGGGACCAGGAAGGAGGGTCAGCATGTTTCAGTCTACAGTTCTATGGATGTGAGTCAGTGGCAGATGCATGACAATAAAAACTGGGCCTGACTATTAAGCACCAGTCATTCCTGCATCCACACTGGGTATTCACAGCAGTCGCTTCCCTCCTGATACAGGATTTAGTAGACAAAAATAATCTCACTGTTGATGTGGACAAAACTGAGGTCTTTATGAATGTATGAATGTACTCACATATTTGAAACTGCAAAAGCATGATTGTTTTTCATGTTAAGTAGAGCTATTCAAGTATTGAGACCAGATATACTTTTTTTATGCCTTTACATGCATACTTTACATTCAATTTTACAGAGCACCTAATCCATATCCACCCATCCATTTAGTCTCAACCTCACTTCTGTGTGCCATGGTTGACTATACAAAAATAGCATAACTCTGTCTTTTCCCATCTGCTATGGACCATAGGGAAAGCAGGTTCATTTGTGTGTGAGGGGACAATGCAGTGGTGACATAAATGTGAGTTACCCGATCAACAATCAAAAACTTTATCCATCTGCATCCGTAGTCATGCTAATCAGGTAAATCCAGACGTGGTCATGAACTGCAGGTTAGTTTGGGTTGTTGACTTGTCCTGCATGCTCAACTCATGGAGCATTATGCATTCAGTGAAGTGCCCACATCCCCCAATTAATTAAAGTGTTCCTTAACAAGCCTTGATGTAAGCAGCAATGCTATCTCTTTTCTCAATTGCGATGTAAATTACAGCCTCATCTTTCTACTCATCATACCATGTTGGTAAGATCAATGAGAGATTTCTTGGGAGCTCAGTCCCGCAGAGTGATGAACGAACAGCAAGCTGCCATTTTGGTCTTGCATTTTGGTCTTGCATTTTGGTCTTGCATTTTGGTCTTGCATTTTGGTCTTGCATTTTGGTCTTGCATTTTGGTCTTGCATTTTGGTCTTGCATTCATCCAAAAAGGCAAAAGGACGCCATCTGTAAAGTGCATCAACTATTTTCAATGTTCTTTCTTTTAATTGAATCAATTATTAGGTAAAGAAGAGTTGTAGAGGGAGTTAAAATGACATATAGCCTTTTTAAGAATGGTGCAGTGCAGAGCAGTATTTGGGGTATTTTGATAAAGGCGTTGGTCTTTGGTTAGGACTTAGAAGAAAATGGTGTGTGAAGAACAAACGACAGTGGTGCTGATGTAGGGATGATGTAAATCTGCACAATGGGAAAAACACAACGTGAGAGACAGTCAGGAGTGTTGTCTGTTTTAAAAGCTTGTTTGAAAGTGCTTTACCTTGACACCAACAGGAGACACTGTGCCCTTTGCACGTACGCTCGCTGTAAATGTCTCTGTAAATGTCTCACACACTCCTTTCCAGCAACACTAATTGATGCCTGTGGCCAAAGGAATCTGCAACGTTGTAGGCTATGACACCTTTGCAGATAGTTTTCACTGGCACGCAAAGACGCATGCATCTGTGGGAAATTCACACACCGTCAAAAACTTACCCCCACTGCCTGGACCAGTGGCAGACAACTGGACCAAGGTGACACCATTACTAACTCTGACTGCTAATTGCTGGGACAGAACTTTGCCTCCTTTCAAACGTGTCCTGAGCAGAAAAGATGGCAGAGAGACTATGGCAGGAAGTGTCTTAAGACTCTCTGAAGCTCAGTCCAGCTCAACACAAACTGTTCTGACCCCAAAATTCTGCAGAACAAATGGCAGAGAGACTATGGCAGACATGCTCTCAGACTTGTTAAAGTGAAGGGCATATCTCTGGATGATTGACTAGATGATATACGGTCTCACTCTGGCCTCTCCTAGCTGCAGGAGGGAGGGATGAAGGGGACGTGTGGGGCCTTCCCTCCCCAGGGCTCCCGAGGTTAAGAGCTCTGGGTTCTGGTTTGAAGAGTGGAGCAGAGCTCTGGAGACATGGTGTCTAGTTAGAACAAGGCCTAGTGTGGAGAGTGTCTAGGTAGAACGAAGCCTCGTGTGGCGACACGGAGTATCTAGTTACCCAGCTAGCACATTTGGTTTCTTGGAGGTTGTGGGAATGTACGTTTTTGGTTTCCTAATGGTTCTGGTAACAAAGCCATAAGTTACCTGATGGTTAAAACAGAATGTTTTTGAAACATTCTGAGAACGGAAGTGGAAATTTGGTCTGTTCTGGGAATGTACATTTTTAGGTTGCAGGGAGGGTATGAGAACATTCTTCTGTGGTTCCCTGAAAGATTTCCTGCAAGGATTTATTAACTTTATGAGAACAGAAATTATAGGTTATTTTACAGTGATTACATAACGTTCTCAACATGTTCCAATAAGAATTTACAAAACTGTTCATTTTAGACTATTCAAACAGACTCTATTTCAAAGGAAACGGGCACTCATTGAGATCAGGTTGGCCAGTTAGTTGACGCGGCCAACACACCTGAACAAACTTAACATGATAGAGGATAGAGGGAGTTTTGTTGATGCTGAGAATGGAATGTAGATGTTTTTAAATACCATTCTTACACAGTTATTTAGGCGCGTAAACACTGCACATTAGCACAGGGCTAAGAGCCTCCTTAGTGCTGGGCTAAGGGAGATTTTAGCCCAGAGCTAAGCACGTATTCGCATTTACACATTCTAAAGTGGGATAGCACCAACCTTAGCTCAGAGCTAGTGGGCCCTGCTCCGGAGGAGGGTTAGCACCGACTTTTCGGGGCTAGCCCCAGAAACACAGTGTCAAAATAGCCAGTGTGAAACAAGGTCAAGAACAATACCTAGATAGCTCACTGTCCGATCACAAAATCTGTACTGTCACTTAATTGACATATACTCGTGATGCCTGTAATGAGTTTTGATAAATAAATTCATACTATTTCTTCCATCTGAAGACAAAAACTAAAACTTTCATCTGTACAAAAAGATTGGTTGCTATGCCTAACAAAAATGGTTGCTATGCAGGCTGGCTAATGTCTTCTCACTTAGCCAACTAAAGCTACAAACTCTACAGCTGGAAGGGCAGCAAACCCTCATTTTATGTATTTTTTCATAGCTTCTATTGACATTCAATTGGATATATCCATGATAATAATATTGTTGCATGTTTTCACCTGGATCATAAATGTTAATGTCTCGTTCATGCACAGCATTTTCTGTACAAGGGCGAGATTGAATTTGTTTCCCGAGGTTTATACAAACCATCACTGTTGGAAATAAAATGCTAGGCTAGAAGCAAGAAGAAACAATGTGCTAAATTGCTTGTAACATTGGTCGCGTGTCAGGGATAGAATGTTTGTTGCATGTTGTGCTTGTCCATTTGCCCAGGGCTTTGGAATACAACGGTGAATCCTTAACCCAGGGTTAACAAATACTTGTGTGAACACAGGAAAAGCTAGTCTAGCCCAGGGCTAAGAACAATGCAGTGTTAAAATGCCCCTGTAAAAAGGCCCCTGTAGATATAAAAAATATGTATTTACAAATGATTTGATTAAACATTGAATTTGACCTTACTGCTATTAGCCCATAGAAACATATTGAATAACATATTCACACACGGCAAAACAGATTGTCAAAATAATTTTCAAAATAAAGTTTGTTTTGAAGTGTCTGTCCAATATCTGAGAGATCAGGAAATTATTTTCATTATTTTACCCATATTTAACCCCTTTTGGGGCCAGTAAATGGCAGAAATCTGTAGAACATGTTGTGATGAAGTACTGAAATTCCCACAGAAGAACGTTGTTTCTTAAAACCTGTTAAGCCTCCCCCCTACTTTTTCGGAAATTCTGTTAAAAATCGCGCAACATTTTGGCGTCCTGCTACTCAGGCCAGGAATATAGTATATGCATATGATTAGTATGTGTGGATAGAAAACACTCAGACGTTTCCAAAACTGTTTAAATCACGGCTGTGACTATAACAGAACGTCTGTTTCATCGAAAAGCGCAGGAAAATCTGATCACTGGAGATGGAAAAAAATATCCATGCGCCACTTCCAGGAATTGTTAAAGGTGAACCGTATTAAATGAGGCCGAGGTTGCAGTACCTACAGCTTCCACAGGATGTATAGAGTCTTCTCATTTGATTCTGATTTGATTCTTGGTAGATCCGACCAAAGGGAACCGATTCCCTCCGACCACCAACTCGAGGCATTGTCTCTGTGTTTTTCCGGACATTTTTTCCACACGACCAGCTATCGAATTTACATCGCCTCCTGATGATTTTTATAGCTTATTAACGTGTAGTAATACCTAAAGTTGCATTAGAAAGGTATTTCGAAGTGTTTTGTGAAAGTTTATCGTCGACTTTTTAACTTTTAAAAAAAGACGTTACGTTATGAAACGCTATTTTTTTCCGTTTATCACACAGTCTTCATAGATCGATATCTAGGCTATATATGGACCGATTTAATCCAAAAAAGACCCAGTATTGATTATGGGACATCAAGGTGTGCCAAGAAAGAAGATGGTCAAAGGTAATTAATGTTTTATATTTTATTGTGCGGTTTGTGTAGCGCCGACTATGCTAATTCTTTTGTTTACATCCCCTACGGGTCTTTTGGGGTGTTGCATGCTATCAGATAATAGCTTCTCATGCTTTCGCCGAAAAGCATTTTAAAAATCTGACTCGGTGGCTAGATTCACAACGACTGTAGCTTTATTTCAATACCAAGCATGTGTATTTTAATGAACGTTTGCGTTTTAACTAATACTATTAGCGTTTAGCGTAGCGCATTTGCATTTCCAGAGCTCTAGGTGGGACGTCTGCGTCTCAAGTAGGATCAAGAGGTTTCTTAACATTCTCTGAAAAACTTGAGACCATTGCTTTAAATATAACCATGAGGACACCTGTAGGAAACATTATGGGAAGGTTGCATGCAAAACAACCAAAGGACAACCAAGCTCTAAGAAACATATGGTTCTCACAATGTTATGTGCTAGCTGGGTAGAATGGGTCCTAGTGTGGAGACACAAAGTACATGGTTAGAACAATGCCTAGTCTGGAGACAGATTAGCTGGTTAGAATTAGGCCTAGTGTGTAGACAGATTAGCTGGTTAGAATTAGGCCTAGTGTGTAGACAGATTAGCTGGTTAGAATTAGGCCTAGTGTGTAGACAGACTATCTGGTTAGAACAAGGCCTAGTGTGGAGACAGATTAGCTGGTTAGAACAAGGCCTAGTGTGTAGACAGACTATCTGGTTAGAACAAGGCCTAGTATGGAGACAGATTAGCTGGTTAGAATTAGGCCTAGTGTGTAGACAGACTATCTGGTTAGAACAAGGCCTAGTGTGGAGACAGATTAGCTGGTTAGAACAAGGCCTAGTGTGGAGACAGATTAGCTGGTTAGAATTAGGCCTAGTGTGTAGACAGACTATCTGGTTAGAACAAGGCCTAGTGTGGAGACAGATTAGCTGGTTAGAACAAGGCCTAGTGTGTAGACAGACTATCTGGTTAGAACAAGGCCTAGTATGGAGACAGATTAGCTGGTTAGAATTAGGCCTAGTGTGTAGACAGACTATCTAGTTAGAACAAGGCCTAGTGTGGAGACAGAGCATCTAGTTAGAACAAAGCCTAGTGTGGAGACAGAGCATCTAGTTAGAACAAAGCCTAGTGTGGAGACAGAGCATCTAGTTAGAACAAAGCCTAGTGTGGAGACAGAGCATCTAGTTAGAACAAAGCCTAGTGTGGAGACAGAGTACTGTAACTGGTTAGAATGAGGCCTTACTGTAGCTACTGTTGGTCAGGCAATTAGATAGACACTGTGCAAAACACTACCTCACGCTGTTCTCAACCCATTGCTGCATGTCCGCCTGCCTCAGAACAATAAATATGTAAGACATAAAGCTGAAATGTAGTGAGGGACTAAATAAACCATCCAAATGCCAAACTATTGTCATACCCATACCTGTTGCTGCAGAGCCACTCTTTCGTGACAAAACTGGCCTAATGGCTTATAATGTACAACAGAGGATGTCTATAACTTGAGTGTCCCTGAGTCTCTATCCAAAATCCCTCTGCATACCAATCTTTCATGTTCAGCTTGACTTTTTAATGACGCAATGGCTCTCAGCAAGCTTGTTTTATTCTGATGCTGTACTAGCTCTTCTGATGTTCAGGCAACGTCAAACACACACACACACACACACACACACACACACACACACACACACACACACACACACACACACACACACACACACACACACACACACACACACATACATCTGAACTAGCCTTTGGAATAGTCATAGCTTTATGGGTGAGGCATTTAGTACCAATCTAAACATAGAAAAAAAGGTTAACAAGATCAATATACCCTACTTTTCTATTCACAAAGATGTTTTTTTTTATCTGGGAGGCTAGCTCGGGCAGAATATACTTTATTGCTCTCTGACTCCAGTACACCACAGAGTATCCTTGAGGAATAACAAACTTAGTTGGATAGCCAAAAGTTACAACCCTTAACTTTGCACACAGTCTAATAGTCTAACAACCGTGTTTGGAAACAGTAGTGGATCTTTGAATTGCAAATCAAGACCAAACAACATCCACCCGCTGTGTGAAGTCGTTAAAAACAAGCAATACAACTTCACACAGACCACAGCCAGTATTTAACACTACAATAAACACTGCTAGCACATTTGGTTCCTTGGAAGTTGTGGGAACATACGTTTTGGGTTTCCCATTGGTTCTGGGAACGAAGCTATACGTTTCTTGACCGGTAAAAATTGAATGTTTTTTTTTTTACTTTCTGAGAATGAAAGTGAAAATGTAGCCTGTTCTGGAAAGGTTTATTTTTAGGTTGCACAGAGGTCTTACTCTGGGAGGTTTTATTGCTCTGAGGGTGGAAATTATATGTTATGTTGAGTTTTTTGAATAACTTCCTGAAAACATCCACTGAATGTTTCAATAAGACTTTTAATAAAACATTGTTGAACTCCAAACTCCAAAAGCACAGAGAGGATATATGGAAATTAATGTTTAGGCATTTATCCTGAAAAAAAATCTTCTTTTTTTTGTGACATGGCATCAGTGAGATTCAAAACTATAGTCTTCTGTTTTCTATCCATGGAATTAATCCACTGTGCCACCAGGATGGAGTTAACATGCCATGTTCTTTATGCAGACAAAGCTGTTCAATTTTGTCTATTTAAACAGACTCCATTTCAATGGAAACAAGCACTCCTTAACACCAGGTGTGGTCAATTAGATAGAACACACTTTACAAAATAGAGGATAGAGAGATTTATTAAATGTGCTGCAAATGTTCCAAAGCCAAGCAACTATACTGCACCATTCCAAGAAAGTTGTGAGAAGGTTGTATTCTTTTCATGATCAGTAAACATCAATTGATCATGCATTTTCAGATAAGTGAGGAAATCATTTTTATTAAAAATAAAAAACTGAAATATCACATTTACATAAATATTCAGACCCTTTGCTATGAGACTCAAAATTGAGTTCAGGTGCATCTTTTTTCCATTGATCATCCTTGAGATGTTTCTACAACTTGATTGGAGTCCACCTGTGGGAGATTCAAATGATTGGACATGATTTGGAAAGGCACACGCCTGTCTATATAAGGTCCCACAGTTGACAGTGCATGTCAGAGCAAAAACCAAGCCATTAGGTCAAAGGAAGAGCTCCGAGACAGGATTGTGTCGAGGAAGGTCGAGGAAGGTCTAGGAAAGGTCACCAAAACATTTCTGCAGTATTGAAGGTCCCTAAGAACACAGTGGCCTCCATCATTCTTAAATGAAAAAAGTTTGGAACCACCAATACTCTTCCTAGAGCTGCCGCCCGGCCAAACTGAGCAATCGGGGGAGAAGGGCCTTGGTCGGGGAGGTGACCAAGAAACCGATGGTCACTCTGACAATGCTCTAGAGTTCCTCTGTGGAGATGGGAGAACCTTCCAGAAGGGCAACACTCTCTGCAGCACTCCACTAATCAGGCCTTTATGGCAGTGTGGCCAGATTAAAGACACTCCTCAGTAAATGGCACATGACAGCCTGGTTGGAGTTTGCCAAAAAGGCATCTAAAGACTCTCAGACCATAAGAAACAAGATACTCTGGTCTGATGAAACCAAGATTCAACTCGTTGGCCTGAATGCCAAGCGTCATCTTCTGGAGAAAACCTGGCACCATCCCTACGGTGAAGCATGGTGGTAGCAGGATCATGCTGTGGGGGTGTTTTTCAGCGGCAGGGACTGTGAGACTAGTCAGGATTGAGGCATAGATGAATGGAGAAAAGTACAGAGAGATCCTTGATGAAAAAATTATTGAAGCATTTTTAGAATAAGGCTGTAACCTAACAAAATGTGGAAAAGTCAAGGGGTCTTAATCCTTTTCGATGTGCACTGTATATCTCAATATTGGCCACCATTAATTGGATATTTGATTGATATATGAACTGTACCTGACAAGTATGAGTAGTTTAGGTTAATTTCCCATCCTTTTTGGGCTCTGCCTGTCAAGCAGCTGAAGGCCGCATTTGACAATGTACTGTTAGCTGATAATGTTTACTTTGCAAACTACCATTAGAAACTTTGTACAGTTGGCTAAACATAGTGGTAAGTAGACCTAATGTTCTTTTTCTCTAGCCAATGTAGGCCTACCTAGCGAAGTTAGCGAACATGATCACCTTTCCCCAAAAAATGTAAGAGTCTTTAGTCACTGTTGCTGCTGACAGACATGGGCTATATTGATTGATGGACCATGTCAAATTGGCTAGCTAGCTAATAGCAGATCACGTCAATATCGATAGTTAACAAGCTAACTTTCAAGGGATAAACTAGAAAGCTATATCCAAATATGGTTTGATTTTCTTACCAATGGTGATGACAGTAGTCTGACTGACAACTTTACCAGGATGAGGACTTGCCGATGTCAAGCTCTTTCTAAAAGTCTCATCTCTGATGAAGCAGTCTAAATGACACGTTGTTTTCTTAGCTAGCTACTAGCCACAGAACATGCCAAATGGATAGCCTACGCTCACGTATCTGAAAATACATGATCAATTGATATTTACTAATTGGGGAAAGAATGCAATTACTTCCTGTATAATTGGAATTGTGTCGTTCTGAGTATGTTCTTCAAGATGTGATGATATTAAAAACAAATAGTTTAAACATTTATATAACAATCCCTTGAAAATGGCACGTTTTTATCCAAGCTTTTCCTGCCCCCCTCGAACGCTCTGCACTGTATTGTGAGGTGTTATTGATAAAGACCTGTCCCAACAGCTTCAAAATTGGGATTTTGTTCTGTTTATATCACAATGCAAATATTTATCTTTCCTTCTTTGACTTTGTTTGAATTGACAAACAAACCAACAGCCAACGGATGTCCAGGCAATCATCAGCCAGAGGACAGAGTGGGGACACTGCCCCAGGCAACGTCTCTGGACGGGGCATTAAGCCATTAAGCCAGTTTTAAAAGGGCAATCTGCAATTGCTATCTATTTTTGGACTTATAAACAAATTATATTTACCCATTGATTTTTGAATAATATTACTTATACAGTAAATGACACGAGCTTAGTTCCCCATCAGAACCCAGAACCCAAAATATAATCGTGCTTTACTGAGGACAGAGCGATGATGGACGACATCTTCTGCTTCCTGGTCATGTATTACAAATCCCAGATAGACAGGCTGCCTGCTTGCCATCCTCTCCTTGCTCTCTACAGCCCTGGGACTGCTAGCAGCAAAGTTTGTTCTCCTTTTTGTTTTTGTTGTTTACTCTCTCGGAACCATTACCAAGTCGCCTCTAAGTGTATGATTAACCAAGTGTTTGTTCTCGACTGAAGGGCACGATTTGATGCACATCCCAGTAGTTTATAAGGACCATGTTGAATCAATCAAGAGGCTTCTGCACCCGATGTGAGAGTCCTTTACGTAATCTCATTGTTCCCTGGCTGTGGAGTCCATTTTACCTTACTGATTAAAGTGCTACTTATTGTCATAGTGAACTAGAGGGAGAAGTGTCCTTCACAAGGAGGACGGCCTGAGATGAGCCTGTGTCCCCACCCCAGCAGCCTAGCAGTAGGGAGGCTGTTCTAGTGTTCTAGTGTCTGTGTGTGAGTGTGGGCTTCCAGCCCCCTGCCGGCAGCACTGAGGCACGTCATTAGGAGGGTCTAATCAAGGCCAGACACAGCAGCACAGAACAGTCACGGTCCTCTCTGTCTAAGTGCCAAGCTAGCTAGCTGTCCGCCAGAGGCATGAAACAAAAACATGATCCCCCAGCAGGTAGGCCCACTTTAGGGTCCAGTCTGCACGGCCTCCCCCTTCTCCATCAGGGCCAGGCTAGATGGTGAGGCTGGTTCTCTGTTTTTATTGGCTATATTTAGACTAGTCTGCTTCTCTGCAGATATAGTGCTAATCAGGCCACTGCAACACCAGAGAGAGAGAGGAGAGAGGGAGAGAGAAGAGAGAGGAGAGAGGGAGAGAGAAGAGAGAGGAGAGAGAGAAGAGAGAGGAGAGAGAGAGGGGGGGGGGAGAATTCCTGGCCATCTCTCTCTGATATGTTATTCTGCCGTTTCTCACACGTGTATTTGAGATATATTTGATGTCTAATGCAGTACTGCTCTTCATATATAATGCTATGAAGGAAGACAATATGGATGCAGTGATACCACAGACAAGGAGCATAACGTATAGAACATGAAACAATTATTCAATATGCATACCAATGATATCACTTAAAAACCATGGCCTCAGAACAGGATGGATCTATAACATTATCTATAATGAATATTATGAGCCTCCTCTGCAAGCATGGCCTATTATTTATTATCCCACTGTCATCATTACTCTCCATTATGTATTAGAGTGAGTAAATACTTTAATAACACGTCAAATGGATAATTCATGGTATCTTGAGCAACTTGCAGGTGGAATGTGAACTCAAACGGCAGGCAGGGTGAAATGGGTTGCATCTTCAGCGCATCTCCTGCCTTCTGACCGCCGTTGAACAGGGATAACACAGCTTCTCTCTCAGCTTACAGTGCTGGCCAACTCTCTCTCTTCTTCATTCTCCCCCCCCCCACCCCTTTCCCTCCCTCACCATCTCCCTATCTCTATCCCTCTCTTCTTTAATCTATAACCCTCTCTCCCTCTCCCTCTCTCTCAAAATGAGTCCAGATGCCAAATGAAAGCACTAGGCAGAGCAGTGCTGAATTAAGAACGAGGCTGCATCAGGGATATTCTGAGTGAATTTTTAGGGCAATTTACGCATTTTATCATGTCATTCCAGGTCATAGTTTATTATTACAGAAGAGAATGTCTCCTGGTTCCAGTGAAGAAGGTGGCTTGTTGCTGGAGTGAGAGGTGCAGTGTAGTAGTGACAGGATGTGTTGTTGGCGATTGTGCATCTTCCTCTGCCTGCCTGCCAGGGGGGATTCAGACATATGGTAGGCAGGTAGAAGGAGTTATCGTAAGAGAGCACATCCCAGCCTCTTCCACTGTCTCACAGTCCTTGAATTCCCCTGACTCCATTTAATAAACAGGCACTCTCCTCCGGAGTCAGCCGAGATGCTCCCTCCCTACATTTCAACACTACCATTACACTGGCCATGGGGAGAGGAGGGTTAGAGAAAGGATGAGAGAGGAAGCTGAAGATGGAGAGGGACAGAGGGAGAGAGAGAGAGCAAGGGGAGTGTCAGGGTGCTTCATCATCCCCAGTGACAAGCGTAGCACACAGAGAGGAAAGCGGAGCACATGTCCACGTGCAATCTGCACCCTCATACAGCAAGCAGCAGGCTGCCAGGCTGCCAGCGGTCACCTCGCTCCACTCAGATGTCTGGCCAAGACCATCTATCCTGTCCTCTATCCCACCAACAGCAACAGCTGCTGGCCCACATCCAGGGGAGGCTACGGCGCTTTTAATTGCGTTTGTGTTCTGGAGGGGCTGCTTCGATTCCATTTACATTTTGATCATGAGTGAAGAGCCTCATCTCCAGAGAGAGGGGAAGCTTCAGAGTTATTGTTGATAGATAACAACCACTGCAACCTTGGTGGTGAAAAGCCCACCATTGTTAAATGATCATAATTCTAAGTGAAAGCAACAATGCAAAACATAAATGGATTTCCTTTTTGGAGGCATTGTCAAAAACCAAGTAATATATATTATGTCATCCACTTTCTAATTGAATATCTTATCCTCCACACACTCCCTCCTCCCGCTCCCTGCTCCTCGCAGGATCTTGGCGATGGTGCAAAATGTACCAACCTCTGCATAATACAACAAAAATAATTTCCTTGTCGCCTGCTGTTCCAGAGAGGACGAAAATGCTCATTGCTCTCCTCCTGAACACAGAATAATCATCTAGGATTTATGCCCCCAGCTTGTATCAAACTAATTGTGCGTAGAGAGGGGAGGGTCAAGCCAATATCTCATAGAAATGGATTTCACCTTGTCATCGTAAAATTGCATTAAAATAAAAATCGTCTT
>NC_056440.1:63239238-63241738 GCF_018296145.1 Oncorhynchus tshawytscha
GGCTGGTAAAGTAACTCTCTGAAATGAGGGGAAAAGGCACAGAGACATTGTAAACATAAGCGGATTTGCCTAGATGGAAACTCATATCTGATTAGTATGGGAACCATGCCATGCTAGTCTGACTGGTGAAATATCATTGATTGTAGGATGTTCTTGTAAGTGTTGCTGTGGAAATGACTACAGAGACCTTTACTTGACTGAACACAACAAAGACAAACAAGATGGAATAGAAATGGATTCGCCACAGACATGTAGTAGTGCACAGTGAAACAAAAAATAAATTGCATAAATAGTATTTCTCTGGGCTTCAATATTTCTACTTCGGTACGGTCGAGCAGGCTACATTTGTTGGGTAATGATATATGGGGTTCACACAATAAAATAAAATAGGGCCGCACTCCCATTAAGATAAGTGTAGCGGGCCAAGGAAACCTGGAAATGCCAGTAGCATATTGATCGTGTGCCCTGTATTTAGAGGAAAGTGCATACTGCTTTTCTTTCTCCTGGGTATGGCTCCTAGAGCCCCCTGTGCCCCCAGAACAATGAGAACACACACAGACCAAGGTCTCATTGAGGAATAGGGTTAGGGCAGCTCAATTATGGATCAGATGTTTTCTTATGTTGACACTGTTGTACTGTAAACAGAAACGATCATGTAAAAATATTGCCCAATACCCATCACCACAGGCACTCGAACACCCATTCGTGGACACATACACAAACACACAGGCACTTTCTCTCATCTAAATACTTCATTAAACTGAGCTGGTTTTGAGATAGGCTTGATTGGGGGAATTCTCTGCTCACTGGGTTGTTGCTTTCAGTGAGACTTCCGCTCTCTCTGTCAGCGAGGTTGGAAGATTTACATTTGGATCGGGCTGAGCTTCTTCCTGTGGCGCGACGTCCTCTCTACCAACAACACCCTGCCCTATATCTATGTCCCCTATATCCCTACACTCCCCCCTCCCTAGTCCAACACACCCCAACTATCACTGGCAGCCAGGCCTTTACTGTCCCTCCCACAGAAAGACAGTGTCTATGATGTGTCTGCCTGGTACAGTAGAAACTGCTCGGCAACCAAGTCATTAAAAGGGTCAGCTTGGCCTGGCTGCTTCTCACAGCACATTCATTTCCTATGCTGCTCCCAGCGTGACCTGATGCCACACGGGCTGCCTGGTGCTTAATCCAAGCGCTATCTCTGGGAAGCAGACAGAGTGAGAAGCCCCGTAGCGTGGCGCTTCCATCTATTTCAGGTCATTACAAGCGCTGGGGCTCCTCAAAGATAGAACCAATGAAGGAGAACCTCCATAAATGTCCAGCATGCATTGCTACACAGCCGTGCCTTGGTTGGTGGAACACACCCCTACTCTGTGGTACTATTAAAAGCACGGTCTGTTCCTCCACAGTGTTTCACTACTTACGCCTTACATCTCTGGCTCCTACAATATCCCACTATGTTTATACAGAAACATTCCAATTAGTTACAGTATATACCAAACAGCAGGTGGAGGGAGTCAGTCTGCCAAAATAATGACCGGGATTGAGCTATGGAGAGCAGTGGAGTAAAAACAGTGGTTGATGTGATATATCAGCCCTTCAGGACTGCACTCTGGCTGCAGTCGGAATCCTAAACTTGGTTCTGTCCTGTCTTGATTGATGTCCTTTATGCAGTGAGATTGTGATGCTGCTTTTGATTAGCGAGTTGTCAGGGAGTGTCGCCGGCTCTGCTCTCATCCTCATCACGGCGACCGTGTTGTTTGTGAATATGCACAGCCTCTTTAAGGCTTCCATAAAGATAAGTGTTTTGGAGGGAAAGATTAAAAAGTGTAATGAGGGAGGGAGGGAGGGATGCACGTGAACTACCAGGCTTATAGTCCTCTCTCATGACAGGATAATTACAGCTTGCAGGGAGCATTTCAAAGACATCGTTTATCCCGCCGGTGCCGACACCAAGTGACATCACTGTCTCACCAATCAGGTTGACCTAAATCAGACAGGACCTTCTAAACATGGCTGTTGTGACTTCTTCCTCCCTTAACAAACCTCACACTTTGCAGGGTCAATTATGGCATTTTGCTGACAGAAAACCTTACCAGAGAAAAGTGAATATTTAGATTGAATAGATTGTGAGTAAGGTGCCCTTTAGGAGTTTTTTAATGAAATACAGAACTATTTATGTTTCAGAAGCATGGCAATGGCAGCGACCTGCAATTTTCATTGGACAATAAAAAGCCTTTTTTCAAGGGAATTCAGTAAACATGTCCTTTCAGAGTGGAGCTAGGATGATGAATTAGTTTCAGTGGGATGTGATAAACAGTATCTCAGAGATACTCCAACAACAGGACGCTCTGCTATCCTTGTCTTGAGGAGAGCTAAATTAAGTGGAAACAGGCATGGGGCACTGGGTGAGGAGGAGCTGGGAAGCAGCGGGAGCTAAATACATTAAAACTATATTTGCAAACGTTTCACTTCAGAGCCAGCATGCTAGGCCATTTTGGTA